>NC_058132.1:548473908-548511823 GCF_016433145.1 Gracilinanus agilis | reverse complement strand
ATATATATATATATATATATATATATAGAGAGAGAGAGAGAGAGAGAGAGAGCTTCAAAGGTTGAGATATCACATCCTTTTAAAGAGTAACAGAAGTTCATATAAAAGTCAGTCATTTAAATTGAACCACAATAGGGGGGCAACTGGGTAGCTCAGTGGATTGAGAGTCAGGCCTAGAGACAGGAGGTCCTAGGTTGAAATCTGGCCTCAGACACTTCCCAGCTGTGTGACCCCTGGGCAAGTCACTTGACCCCCATTGCCCACCCTTACCACTCTTCCACCAAGGAACCAATACACAGAAGTTAAGGTCTCAAAAATAAATAAATAAATGATAAACAAACAAACAAACAAACAAACAAATAAAATGAACCACAAAAGTTTGGGTTGCATTTAACAATTAAAAAATAGGAAGTAAGGCATATTTCAGACAAAGGAAAATTAAATGTAAAAAAAGGCAAAGGAACATGAAAGTCTAGAATTTGCAGAAGGTGACTAGCCTAGCTTAACTAGAGTATAAAATTAAGAGAGTAATATAAAATTATAGAAAAGGTACAGTTTATATTATAGAAAATTATAGAAAAGGCCACTTTATGAAGGGCCCTTATATGACAGACTAAAATATTGAAATTGATTTTATCAGGAGGAGTCACTGGATATTTTTGTGCAGAGACTTGAGGTGCTCTGCATTGTTATTGCTTTGTGATAGAAGGGAAAGAAAATAAAATAAAGACAAGGAAACAAACTAATGGATTATAGACTAAGTAAGGATAAATACAGGAATCCTGAATTATTTTAGTAGCTGCTTAAATGTAAAGACAGTGATGGATCAAGAGACATCTTGGATTTGAGTGGCCACATGTGGCAGATGGCTTGACAAGGGGGTGAGAGAGAAAAATCAAAACTAACTAAGGTTTTAAGACATAATAACTAAGCTAATTATGGAACCATTAATAAGGAAGTTAGGGGAGAGGGATTCAAGGATATTTTCCTCAGGCCATGAGATGTGAGTTTGTAATCCTAAAATTGATGAATTCTAATAAAGGAATGTTGAGGATGAAATGCTATGCAGTTATTCTGGAATTACAACTGTGGCAGGACCCTTTAATAGAAGAGTAGTCTGAGCATGAAGGGATTAATTTGAAAATCAGATATATGTGAAACTCGAGACAAGACAAGGTATTGTGTTCAGTCATTTCAGTTGTGATTCTGTGACCTCATTTTGGGGTTTTTCTGATAAACATACTGAAGAGGTTTACCATTTTCTTCTCTATTACATTTTACAGATAAGGAACAGAGTTAAGTAACTTGTCAAGTGTAACATAGCTAGTAAATGACACCTTATTTGAACTCACAAAGATGAGTCTTCCAGATTTCAAATGCAGTATTCCATCTACTGCAGTGATTCCCAAAGTGGACACTACCTCCTCCTTCCCCCCCCCCCCGTGGGTGCTGCAGTGATCCAGGGGAGCAGTGATGGCCACAGGTAAATTTATCTTTCATATTAATTGCTTTAAAATTAAAAAAAAATAATTTCCAGGGGGCTAAGTAATATTTTTTCTGGAAAGGGGGCAGTAGACCAAAAAATTTGGGAACCACTGATCTACTGCAAAACTTAGGTACCTTAAGACAAGGTAATATTGAAGGGTTACATGCACTTGTTTCTCTACTATTTATCTGTCTTTCTGTAATACTCTGTTCCAGATTGAATTTGAATGTGTTGTCTTCCTCTACCACTTTAATCACTGGATTTTAATGGACATCTAGAAGATCCTTTCCTCAACTCAGGAAGCTATATCTACTCACCTTTTATTTTCAATAAAACATTCGTTTTATTTTATTTACATTTTAATATTCATTTTTTTAAATTTTGAGTCCCAATTTTTTCCCTCTCCCAAGTTCCAACTATATCCTATGATATTATACATATTATACATGTGAAGTTATGCAAAGCGTATTTTCATAGGCGGTATGATGCAAAAATCAAGAAATATTAAGTGAAAAATTCTGCTCCAATTTGCATTCAGAGTTCTTTCTTTCTCTTGTGGTGGAGAACATTTTTCAATGTGAATCTTTGGAATAGTCATGTATCAACTTATTTATTGAATAGCTAAGCTTTTCACAACTTATCATCATTATAATATTTCTGTTAGCATGTGAGATGTTTTACTGGTTCTGTTCACTTCATTTTTGCATCAGTTCATATAATTCTTCCCATATATACACTTGAATTTCCAACTTGAATTTTACCATCATCTATGCTCTTCACTTCCCCCTTGCTTCAAAGTTTTTCTCCTGAAATCATGATTATGTTTCTTAGTGAGATTTAAATCTAAGCCTAGCTTCTGATTCATTTCATTTCTTGATCATTTATTAGCACACAGGATTCTAGAATTAAGCCTTATAATTAATAATGAAGTTTTTGTAAACCTTGATACCAGTATATCTAATTATTTAAAAGAAAGATATGATATATGAATTAAAAAGTAAAAAAAGAAAGAAAGAAAGAAAAATATGATCATGAACTCTGGATGGTTTCTAGAGTAGTTTCTTTTTTAATTACTAAATTTCCTCTTTTAAGAATGTATGAAATATCAGTAATTTTTATTTAATTTTGTAATAAATGTAAGTATTTTCAAAAATTAAATTCTTCAAGAAGTGTATGGATCTCATGGTCAGACAAAATGATAACTTGAAAAGTGAAAAATTGCCCTAATGTGATTTATAACAATATTTCCCCATTTTTCTTTAGTTTGTTTCCCTATCTTCTCATGCCTATTCACCATTTGCCATTATTAGCTTCTTTCAAAGAGCATTGTTCATCTGACTTTAAGCTTCTTTTAATAACACAGAGAGGAAATGTATTTGATAACCAAATGTTAGATGATGGTGAATTAAAAAAAATAAACTGAAATCTACTTTTTTCGTGCTATCCTTAACCTTATTCTTTTGCATTTTTCTTCTGATGAATTATCTGGACAGAAATCAGTAATCAGAGCCAAAGGGAAATGAGTTAATTATATGAGTGTTATTTAATCAGCTAGTAAGGGAAAAAATCCCATATAATCTTGCCTTTTGAAAATAGGTCCTTAGCTTTATTTTAATATTTGTTATTGGTCCAAATCAAAATGCAGAGAAATAATTGAAAAGTTGAGAATACAAAGCTAAGAACTAGGTGAAATAGAACTGACCTTTCACTGACAGAAAATAAGTCAGATAATGAAATGTTAGGGGATCAAAAAAAGAATCAATATGATTGGAGAAGGAATGCTAGGTTAAGTATAAATTCACTTAAAAACAGAGAGAGCCTGTAATAGTAATCCAAATATTGATAGGTTAAGAAAGGATGCATTTGGTAGAGAAAAAGAAGTTGTAAGAAACAGCATTACATTTAGAGAGTGGAGGGCAGGCAGAGGCAATAACCACAAAGAAAGAATTTGAGACTCTGGGAGGAAGACATCTCAGTTTACTTAAGTACCAAATGTGTTGGGCTAGAAGCATATTTTGTCTCTTGAACAACTAAGCCCAAAGAGAAAATATTTTATTCCTTTCGTGAGTTGATCTGTTTAATAAGAGAATGAAATATGCTTTTTGTTGTTGTTATTGTTGTTGGCATGGATTAGAAGTTTCTTTACCTTTCTTACCTTTGTATTTATTTTGCCTTTAAGAATAGTAATAACTACAGTAATTGCTAGTAAATGGTTATACATTTTTGGATACATAGTTGAGAAAGCAAACAAAGAGATGGAGTATCCCCAGAGAGAAGATACTATAGCCCCTACATTTAACATAGTAGTGTTTGACTAAAATGTTATCAGACTTGGAGATCAAATCTTACAAAGCAACAAATAGAATTATATATCTTTTAGTGTTCCTTCCCAAATTTGGGGAAAATATATTATTACCGAGAAAATACTCTGAACAAATCAATGTATTAGAGTGAAGTGTACACATCTATATAGGGAATAGAGTATAATCAGAAAAAAAGGAAATGTTTAATAGATATATGGCTTAGTTAGGTTGTGAAATGGATAGAACACATCACTTGGATTCAGGAAGGCCTGAATTCAAATCTGGCCTCAGATACTTTCTAGCTGTGTTTCCTGGGCAAATCAGTTTAGCTAATTTGCTCCAATTCCCTCATCTATAAAATGAACTGGAGAAAAAAATGGCAAAGCACTTCAATATCTACGTCAAGAAAACTCCAAATGGAGTCACAAAGAGTTGGATATGACTAAAACTACTGAATAACAGATACATAAAATAGATACATAGAAATATACATATAAGAATATATGCATAATACACATATAGGCAGTAAAATCAATGACAGTAAAATATTCCCCAGTAGTTTGTGTAGTTTTAAGCTTCAATAACTTAGTCTTTCTTTTTTGAAAACCCTTACCTTCTTTCTTGGAACCAATACTATGTATTGGTTCCAAGGTAGAAAAGCAGTAAAGGCTAAGCAATGGGGGTTAAGAGACTTGCCCAGGGTCTGAGGCCAGATTTGAACCCAGGATCTCCTATCTCTAGGCCTGGCTCTCAATCCTCTGAGCCACCCAGCTGCCCCTTAAGCTATTATTTCTTAACTTAGCTGCATTATGACTTTTTGGAAAGTCTGTATCACTCAAGAAGAATTTAGGAGAGAGAATGAACTAAGACTTCTACAATGATTTTCTCAAGAACACTAATAATTTGAGCAAGTAAAATCTGGAGTGGAATGATATCTATAACATTATTCACAGAGAGCAAACAATAAAAATTGGTATATTAAAATTTATGATCAATGGGAATTCCATGCTCTTAATTTTTTATTCCTCATTCCCATACATATGGTTTTCTACTTAAAAATGGGTATATATAAATGAAGTATGTGCTAATTGTCTATAAAACTTTCCTTTAAAAATGTTTAATGTAGGGAGCAGCTGGGTGGCTCAGTGGATTGAGAGTCAGGCCTAGAGATGGGAGGTCCTAGGTTCAAATCTGGTCTCAGACACTTCCCAGTTGTGTGACCCTGGGCAAGTCACTTAACCCCCATTGACTAGCCCTTACCACTCTTCTGCCTTGGAGCCAATACACAGTATTGACTCCAAGACAGAAGGTAAGGGTTTAAAAATGTTTAATGTAGAACTAAGGAGAAAATTTAAAAAATTAGTTAGAATAGAAATTGCTTGATGATTTTAGTGTTTTAATTAAGTCGCTAATTGCAACTTCAATTTCTAATAATTCAGTTATTTTCTTCTGGTCCTGATACAGTGATACCTTGAATTCCTCCAAATATTTGATTGATTTTTTTATTCTAAAAAATGTGTTGATTTAGAAATGGCATGTTCCATAATCAACTTTTTATTGTCATCTGTGAGCGTTAGTTTCATTTTTATGTGTGTTCAATTCAAATACAAATATAGGTTTAAAAATTAGTCCGTTTTATCTTGTTTTCAAAACAAACTAATAATTACATCATGTGAAGCAAATGTAGATAATTATCATCATTGAAAATCATTCAGCATTACACAACTTAAAAAAATATTTATCTTCTATCTTAGAATTGATACTGAATATAAAGTCCAAAGCAGAATCGCAAAGGAAAAGCATTTAGGACTATGTGACTTGCCCAAGATTACATGTCTAGGAATTGTCTAAATCCAGTTTTGAACCCAAGATTTACCCTCTCTTAGACTGGCACTCTATCCAGTTTGCCACCTAGACCCTGTACAAGGCTTATAATTCATGTTCTAAGGCTTCACAAATGGCAAAAGCTGCACATGAAATCACCAAAAGTTCCATAATTTGTTTAATGCATCAAATAAAGCAACTTAATCATGACCGACAGTTTTGAGAAAATGGATCATAATCTGATTACTGTAGCAGAACAGTGCTTTACTATAGCTGACTTATTTATAGCAAAGTAACTGGCTAGGAATTGGTGAAATCTATATATTATTTAAGTTGTTCCCATGAATGTATAATTTTGTAATCAATTAAAGCGAGATTGTATTCTAACTTTTTAACTTCTTGAATAAAAAAAAATGTTCAGATATATATTATGGGTTGGGCAAAATGACTTTTGTTTGACATGAATTCAGGTTATGGAGTTTTAATGGGCTAGAAATTCAATGAAATAAGAAATTAAGTTGATGTTATTAGTTCTTTTGTCCACTTTATAATCATCTAATAGTCCTTCAGACATTTCATCTTGCACATTAATGCCTTGAGTACATCTGAAATTTTTTTGAAGATAAACTGAAAGACTAATACCTAGCCATCCTTAAAAAAATACATCTCAGTGCATCCTAGTCTACTCTTGAAAAGTCTTAATTATGAAGAAATTTGCCCTTACATTGAACCTCAGACTTCCTCTTTACATCATCTATCCACTGTTTGTAGTTCTGCTGTTTAAGGAACAAAAAGAATTACAATCCATTTTGCCAACTCTGCATGGGACAGACTCCATATTGAAAAGAGTCCCTCACTAGACCACTTTGTCATTTCTCAGTACTTATTACTGTGCCTCCCCTCAGCTTGAAATTACATTTTATTACTTCTTAGATACTTTATATTTACTTATGTGAATACTTATATCCTATCATGCCCACTATTGTCCCCATAATACATTAAGTTGTTCAATTATTTTATGGTAATGTCTTTTTGTTTCCTTTTGCTTTTTGCCTTTATATCCTCATTTCCTAAGGCTATATATAAAAGAAGCTTAATAAGTCTTTGAATTAGCTCTTGCCACCAATAGATAGATATAAATTCCAAGATTTCAAGAATACAAGAATCTTTAAAGATGATACAGTCTAACTCAAAAACAAAAAACACTGAATGTTAATATAATTTTTCTTCCTTGAGATGACCTCAAGACACTGGATCCCAGGTCCAGAATTTTACATCAAACAAGATAACCTGCCATGTTATGGTTCCCCCATAATATTCCCCACCAACATTTTAAAATTGGTCAGGATTACACTTTAAATTTTGGATGGGATGAGAAGTGTGAAAAGAAGTATTTTGTGGTTGAAGCCCAGTATATAGTCATAATATTTAGAACACAGCATAATGAAAAGAGAACTGACTTTAGAATACCCAGAACCTGTGTTCAGATGCCATTACTGCTGCTTAATGTCAGTGTGACCTTGGACAAATCACTTAAATTCCCTGGGCCATAAGTTTTTTTTTTAATATTTTCTGTTTTGTTTTTCATAAAATGAAGACATTGGGCTGAATGACTCCCCCTAAAACTCCAAAATTTATTATGAAATGAAAATTATAGGAATTGGATATATTTAGAAATTGAATTTCTTTAGAAAATGATTAGGAATTAGTTTTTCAAATATATCCCCAAACATTAGACCAATTTGGCCTAATCATTTTGAAAAATTTTAAAGAGTATACTTCAAGTAAGAATGTATGATAAAATCTGATTTAATTGTTGCCACTTTTAGAACTTTTAAGGTAAAGCATCTGCCATAAAATAATATAGACAAGACTCAATCATCTTTAGCTAAATTAAAAGGTTTTAATCATTACTATTTATATAACTCTATTTAAGTTAAATACATCTTTCTTTCAAGGTATATAACAGCAAAATTTTAATGACAATTAGTGAAGTTCACATCTAGGCACCGATTTCATTAATCAGCACTTCTCAATACCATATCTTGAAATTGATATAGCCCTTCAACTTCTTAACTTTAAAAGATATTTCTTCAAATTTTAAGCAAAGACCCTCCCTCTTTGCTGAAGAGATTGCAGCTCTGTTTCCCTATATGGCAAGAAGTGGGCTGATTATGGTTTAAGTTTTTTGTCCTATTTCTGTTAGTTCTTGTTGCATGTTCTCAGTATCTGATGCTTATAGTGCTGACATTTCAGGAGCACAGATGGTGCAGAGGAAGTCCTCAAACATCATGATAGGGTATTTTTTCCCCTAAATCTAATTTTCATAATCTTGGAGAGGTACCTCTTAGAGGAGAGTAAAACTTTATAATTCGACCCTGTTTGTAAACGTTCAATATCTATACTTTCTAAAAGACATGGCCTGGAACCAAGCGTTCCCTAGACTTAATGGAATATTTGCTATTCTAGAGAAGTAATGTATACTTTAATGTCTTTATTCCTCATTGTAAACATTTTGCATTTAGGTATGACTATGTCTTTTCCCTAAGGGTGAAGGGTTATATACGAAAATTGCTTTTATCAGGCATGCTTATTTTATCTCTTAGGGATCAAAGCTCATCAGATTTTCAAAATACAGGGAAAAATGAAATATATATTGTTTGAGAGGATGAAAATAAACAAGTCAATCATTTGGTGACAATATTTCATGTTTATTTTTAAATTAAGGCATTTTGACCATGTTCTCAATTTGAATAAGGGAAACAAAAAGATTGTTACATAGAAGAAAAGAGACCAAGTAAAGATTTTCTGCCTATATAAGTAGAGAGTAAAGTAGTCAGAATAGATATGGCTGTTATTTTTTGCCGTCTAAATGAAAAAAGTCATTTAATTATGGATAAATTATTCTACCAGATAATGATTTACTTTTTCAAGATGGGACATAATATGTTTACTATCAGAACTGAAAGAACGTCATCCAACTCCTCTAGATACCCAAACAAAATGATTTATTAAGTGCTGACTTTGGACCAGTTAATCCCTAGGCACTAGAGATACAAAGACTAAAATGGAGGTTTCTAAAACTCCATCCTATTCAGGGGACAGCATGTAAATATATAAGTATATAAATAAGACATATCAAAAGCACACAGAAGATAACCTCAAATGGCAAAGCATTGGTATCTAGAAGAAAGAACTCCAGCCAGTAATGAAACTTACATTGATTATCTCTTGAAGGGCCCCAAGCAGTGGAGATGAGGAGGGAGGGAAGGCAGTCTGTGCAAAGATATTGAGATGTGTGTTGATAAAATGTTCATTAAAATCATGCATTAAACCTGTGTGAATGTATCGCAGAGTGAAAGGAGAGGAATATTTTGCAATGAGGGCAAGGTATAGGAAGTGTACAAATTGCAAAGAGATTTGAATGCCACATAGATGAGTCTATCATTGATCCTAAATATAATATGGATTCACTGAAGTTTTTTGAGGGGATTTGAGTAAACACAGTTAGATAGGCACTTTAGGAAAATCACTTTGATTGCTGTTTAGAGGACAGATTTGAATGGAGAGACAACAGACATTGAGACTAATTAGTAGGTCCCCCATGCTAGAGGCAATAAAACTTTGTTCTCAGATGGTAACTGTCTGAGTGGAGAGAAGGGGAAAGATACGAGAGGTTGAAGAGACTAAAATAAGATTTGCCAAATAATTTGCCATAAGAGTAATAATTTGAGAATGTCAACCATGCATTTGTTATTAGGCTTCTTGAGTTAGGAACAAATGTCTTTTTATCAGAGGTAACATGCTACATGGAGGGAAAAAATAAAACTTTAGACTGTTAGTCTGCCAAGACACTAAGTTTAGATTTAGATAATTTTAATGCAATTAGATGGTCTATGCACTCAGAAAGATGTAAGTTCTGATTCTGTTTTATCTAACTGAATGACACTGGGCAATTCACTTAACCATTCAGCTTCCTCATTGTAAGAAGGAAATAATAATAGTTCCTACTTCTCAGTAGTTTTTTGATAAATAAGGATCATGAAAAAATACGTATAAGCATATATATTATGTACATAATATATGTGTGTGTGTGTGTGTGTGTGTGTAGAGTTTTGTAAACCTTGAAGTGCTTTAGGTTTACTCTTTTTAGATAAACTCTATATTCCTTTCTCGTTCTAAGAATTGATAAAGCCGTAAATTGCACATATATCTTAAGGTTTATCATAAGTGTTTTCATTGCAACTAGTACTTCATCTTGAACTTTTGAAAGTTTGTTCATTTCATATAGATATATACCTAACATTTAAAATCTCTTGAATAGTCATAGACATTTAAAAGAGCCAATTAATGAATGTTACTTTCAATGTTTTTCTTTAAAATGTCATTGCGATCACAAACATTTGAATTAAAAAAATAATTAATTTAGAATATTTTCCTATGGTTATATGATTCATGTTCTTTCCTTCCCTTCTTCCCTCCCCCTCCTGGAGCTAACAAGAAATTCCACTGGGTTATACATGTATCATTGTTCAAAACCTATTTCCATATTATTAATATTTGCAATACAGTAATCATTTAAAGCCAAAATCCCCAATCATATACTCATTGAACCATGTGATCAATCATTTGTTTTTCTTTTTTTTTTAATTTTTTTAGAGAAATTTTTGCCATGGTTACCTGATTCATGTTCTTACTCTCTTCTCCCCCAACCACCCCACCCCCACCCCACTGCATTTCCACTGGTTTCTTCATGTGTCATCAATTGAGACCTATTTCCATATTATTGATAGTTGTGCCATTGTGGTCATTTAGAGTTTACTTCCCAAATTATGTCCGCATCAACCCATGAGTTCAAGCAGTTGTTTTTCTTCTGTGTTTCCACTCCTGTAGTTCTTCCTCTGAATGTGGGTAGCGTTCTTTTCCAGAAATCCCTCAGAATTGTCCTGGATCATTGCATTGCTGCTAGAACAGAAGTCCATTACATTCGATTGTACCACAGTGTATCAGTGTCTGTGTACAATGTTCTCCTAGTTCTGTACCTTTCACTTCTACATTCCTACTTGCACAATTCTTTCTCTGGATGTGGATAGCAATTCTTTTTCCTAGGTCCCTTGGGATTGCCCTGGATCATTGCATTGCTGCTAGTAAAGAAGTTCTTTACATTTGATTGTACCATGATGTTTCACTTTTTTGTGAACATTGTTCTCCTGGTCTGCTCATTTCTCTCTGCATCAATTCCTGGAGGTCATTCCAGTTCACGTGGAATTCCTCCAGTTCATCATTCCTTTCAGCACAATAGTATTCCATCACCATCAGATATCACAATTTGTTCAGTCATTACACAATTGAGGGACATCCCCTCATTTTCCAATTTTTTCCCCTATAAAAAGCATAGCTATAAATATTTTTGTACAAGTCTTTTTCCTTATTATCTCTTTTGGGTACAAACCCACCATTGGTATGTCTGGATCTAAGGGTATCGTAATGTAGGATTACCAAGGAAGTTAACTAAATTATCTGTGGGTTCACAATGGGGTGATGGGGACAGGACCAAACAAGGTTGGGAGACCAGGGTTTACTGCCAAGGAGGTGACTGCTATTGAAGTGGCAATTGGTATCTAGTCTAGGCCTATGGAAACCAGCAAGTAAAAGGCAAAGGTTTATAACAGTTTAATTGTGGGAAACAATAATAAAGGATGGGAATAAGGGATTCTACTCTTACAAGCTAAGGGCAAACAACAGGTTCAAGGGAGGGACTTATCTACACTAATCTAAGACCTAAGCCAGGCAAGGCCCAGATAATAACAATAAGTAGTAGGAATCCTCACAGTAGAGTCCAGAGATGTTTTCAGGATGCCAGGAACCAACTCCTCCAGAACTGATGGTCCAAAGCAACCCAGTAGGGAGAGAAAGTCTGCAAGCTGTCCACCAGATCACAGATCACTCCCTACTCAGTGCTGTCATGCAGGATAGATGTCCTCTGCTTCCAACCTTCACCACACTCCAGGATCCCAGGGAATCAGGGTGCAACTGCACTAGCTCTGAGGTCTCCCAGGGAATCAGTTACTGCTTGTCCCAAACCCCATGGAGTCCTTCTCAGAGAGGAGAGTGCAAGCCACTTCCTGCTCCCCATTCCATGTGGAATTCTCTAGCCCTTTCTGTTAGGTCTTATACTAATACTAAGCTAACAACTAAATAATAATCTTCCTTACAACAGTATGCAGTCTTTTAAAGCCCTTTGGGCATAATTCTAAATTGCCTTCCAAAATGGTTTGATCAGTTCACACCTCCACTAGCAGTGTATCAATGTTCCAGTGTTTGAGACAGCCCCTCCAACATTTATTAATTTCCTTTACTGTCATACTGGCCAATATGATAGAAACCACTTGAATTTTAAATAGGGCACAAGAAGTCACCAAATCAATGATCCCTCATTTTTAAGAATGATTAAAATGTGGTCCAGGAAATTTGAATGGCTTATCAAGTATATAACTGATGTGAGAACTCTATGAAACTGAGGTGTCTCTTTCCACCATGGGAAAACACACACCATAATCTATTGAGACCACAGATTCCTGTGTACCACTTTCCCAGAATCCTAGTTACCCCTTACAGGTAACCAAATTATATCTTAAAATCAAAATAGTCTGTATTAAGCAAGGACATATATGCATATGGGAGCAAACTGGTTTAGTGCCAAAAAGCACTCAAAGTGTATTTAACTAGCAGCTACTTTTTTAATTCTTAGTAAATGGACTAAGGAAATGAGATGGAAGATGCCAATCCAGAGAAGGATCTGGAGTAGTATGGATTAAGTGTCCCTAGGAATGAGAGGATGTATTTCCAAGTGCAAGGGGAAATAAAGACATCTCCAATACATACTTTTAGCATATGAAAGCAAGATTAGAGCAAGAAATGACTCACTTTCAAGGTTGGGGACTAGAAATCAGATACCAAGTTTTGGACTATATAAAGCACAATGATTTTAGTTCTCAGAGAGAGACTGAGAGAGATGGATATTGGGATGAATTGATGCCTGTACAGTCAGGCTGTAATTTTGTTTGCACAAAAACTTTTTAATTTAATATAATCAAAATTATTTATTTTACATTTTGTAATTTTTCTAACTCTTGCTTGGTTTTAAAATCTTTCCTTTCCCAGAGATCTGACAAGTATACTATTCTTTGTTCACTTAATTTACTTACAGTTTCCTTCTTTATATTCAAGTCCTTCACCCATTCTGAATTTATCTTGGTGTAGGGTGTGAGATGTTGATCTAAATCTAATCTCTCCCATATTGTTTTCCAATTTTCCCAGAAGTTTTTGTCAAATACTGGATGTTTGTCCCAAAAGTTGGGCTTTTGGGGTTGTTTTGCTGACATCACTTACCCCAAGTTTACTCCACTGATACTCCCTTCTGTCTCTTAGCCAGTATCATATTGTTTTGATGACTGCTGCTTTATAGTATAGCTTAGTATCTGGTATTTCTAGGCTACCTTCCTTCAAGTTTTTTTTTCCATTATTTCCCTTGATATTCTTAATCTTTTGTTCTTCCAAATGAACTTTGTTATAGTTTTTTTCTAATTCAGTAAAGAAGTTTTTTGGTAGTTTCATAGGTATGGCACTAAATAAGTAAATTAATTTGGGTAGAATGGTCATTTTTTATTATGTTAGCTCATCCTACCCATGAGCAATCAATGTTTTTCCAATTGTTTAGATCTAGATTTAATTGTTTGGAAAGTGTTTTGTAGTTGTATTAGTATAATTCCTTTGTTTGTTTTGGTAGTCAGATTCCTAAGTATTTAATATTGTCTAGAGTGATTTTAAATGGTGTTTCTCTTTGTAAACCTGGCTGATAGGATGTGTTGGAAATATATAGAAATGCTGATGATTTATGTGCATTTATTTTGTATCCTGCAACTTTGCTAAAGTTGTTGATTATTTCTAATAGGTTTTAGTTGATTTTCTAGGATTTTTCACATATCCCATCATATCATCTGCAAAGAGTGATAGCTTAGTCTCCTCATTGCCTATTTTAATACCTTCAATTTCTTTTTCTTCTCTGATTGCTACTGCTAGTGTTTCTAGTTCAATGTTAAATAATAGAGGTGATAATGGGCATTCTTGTTTCATGCCTGATCTTATTGGGAAGGCTTTTAATTTATCCCCATTGCATATGATGCTTGTTGATGGTTTTAGATATGTATTGTTTATTATTTTTAGGAAAGGTCCTTCTATTCCTATACTCTCTAGTATTTTTAATAGGAATGGATGTTGTATTTTGTCAAAGGTTTTTTTTAGCATCTATTGAGATAATCACGTGATTATTGTTTGTTAGCTTGTTGATATGGTCAATTATGTGGATGGTTTTCCTAATGTTGAACCATCCTTACATTCCTGGTATAAATCTCACTTGATTATGATGGATAACCTTCTTGACCACGTGCTGGAGTATTTTTGTTAGTATTCTATTTAAGATTTTTGCATCTATGTTCATTAGGGAAATTGGTCTGTAGGTTTCTTTCTCTGTTTTTGATCTACCTGGCTTTGGAATTAGTAGCATATTTGTGTCATAAAAGGAATTTGGTAGGACTCCTTCTTTGCTTATTATATCAAATAATTTGTGTAGTATTGGGATTAGTTGCTCTTTGAATACTTGATAGAATTCACTTGTAAGTCCATCAGGCCCTGGAGATTTTTTCTTAGAGAGTTCTTTGATGGTTTGTTCAATTTCTTTTTCTGATATGGGATTATTTACACATTCTAATTCTTCTGCTGTTAATTTAGGCAATTTATATTTTTGTAAATATTCATCCATATCATTTAGATATCTATATTTATTGCCATATAATTGGGCAAAATAATTTTTAATAATTGCCTTAATTTCCTCTTCATTAGAGGTGAGGTCTCCCTTTTCATCTTTGATACTGTTAATTTGGTTTTCTTCTTTCCTTCTTTTTATTAGATTGACCAGTACTTTGTCTATTTTATCTGTTTTTTTCAAAATACCAGCTTCTAATCTTATTTATTAATTCAATTGTTCTTTTACTTTAGATTTTATTAATTTCTTCTTTGATTTTTAGTATATCAAATTTATTTTCATCTGAGGATTTTTAATTCATTCATTTTCTAGTTTTTTAAGGTGCATGCCCAATTCATTAACCTCTTCCCTCCCAAATTTGTTAATATATGTACTCAGTGATATAAATTTTCCCCTTAGAACTGCTTTGGCTACATCCCGTAGGTTTGGGTAAGAAGTCTCATCATTGTCATTGTCTTCAATGAAATTATTATTTGTTTCTATGATTTGTTATTTCACTAAATTATTTTGGAGAGTCATATTATTTAATTTTCAATAAGTTTTTGGTTTGCCTCTCAATGTGTTTTTACTAATAACTATTTTATTGCATTATGATCTGATACATTTGCATTCATTATTTTTGCTTTTTTGCATATTTGCCATGTTTCTATGCCCTATTGCATGATCTATCTTTGTGAATGTTCCATGTGCTACAGAAAAGAAGGTGTATTCCTTTTTGTCCTTATTTATTTTTCTCCATATATCTATTAACTCTAATTTTTCTAGGGTTTCATGTGTGTTTCTTTTAGACAACATATGGTAGGATTTTGGTTTTTAATCCACTCTGCTATTTACTTCTGTTTTATGGTGAGTTCATCCCATTCACATTCAGAGTTAAAATTATCAACTGTGTATTCCCAGACATTTTGATTCTCTCTCCTTGTCCTGTCCATTCTTCTTTCACTATTTCCTTCTATACCAGTGTTTTGTTTTTAAACAGTTCCCCTATTCCTCTCCCTTATTGTACTTCCTTTTCTCCCCTCTCCTTTTTTATTCCCTTCTTATTTTTCTTTAGGATCTTTTTAAGCTACACTCCACCTCTCCCTTCCTAGTGTTACTTCTGTCTCCAACAGTCATTTTCTTACTCTTCTAATTCTCTATAGGGCACAAATCAATTCTCTGCCCCAATGGATCTGATTGTTCTTCCCTCTTTAAGTTGATGTCAATGCACTTAAATGTTAAATATTTCCTCTCTCCAACCTCTTTACCCTTACAATGTATTGTTATTTTTCCTTGTTGGCCCCACGCACTTCTTTATGGAATATAAATTTACTCCAGTTTGTTCATTTTTCTTAATATTACCTTCTTTCCCCCTCTAGTTTTGTATATATACATTTCATCTTATACAGTTTGTCCCTGTTCCCCCTATGTAAACTTCTTCTAGTTACCCTGTTGGTAAAAACAATTTTTAATATTTGTCAATATCTTCTTTTCTTCTTGGGATACAAATTGATTGAACTTTTTGGGTCCCTTAAAGAAAATATTTTTTTTTATTTTTATGTTTATATCCTTACCATTTCTTATAGTGGTTTATATCTAGTGTAATTAGGGGCTAACAGGCTGATAATAGGGATGCTGGTGGTACCAGTAAGTCTCCTGAGTCAGGGAGCCTATAACTACAGTATTTGTTTGTTTGAGACAGCCAGAGATGTGTGGACCTGAGCTGAGATGTCCAGTCAGTCTCCCTGATTTCTGTAGGTTCCTTTAAGGTGGGGAGTGAGGAGCCCCTCTCTATTGGTGAGAAACTAGAAACCAATAGGAAGTGAACCTGGCTCACTTCCTGAGCGAAATGGATGCCTGGTCTAATCCCCTCTGGAGACAAGTAGTAGCTATCCCCCTTCTCCTGAGCCTCTTAGCCCTGGTTGATGTTATAAATGAACTGTGGAAGCTCTCAGAATCAGGCAAGGGGTTTATTTAAACAATAGGGGTAAACTGAGGGAAGAAGGTTAGGGTCTGGGGAAGCTGTTGCTAGGGGTGAATGGTCAGGCCTTAGAAGGTAAGATCAGTCTGAGGGAACCAGCCCCTCAGCCAGAGATTAATTCCATTGCCCTGATGTAGAGTGGTCTACAAGCTTGACAAATGGGGGTAATGAATTGGTTTAGGGGTGTCCTGGCTAGGCTAAATTAACTAATTCCTGCCCACATTCCACAACCTACCTATCACACCTCCAGGGGCCCCAAGGGGAAGTTCAGGGGGTAGCTGGATGTCTGGGTGAGGTTAGGGAAATCAGAACCCCAGGTTGGTTCTCCAGGGATATTTATAATCCCAGCTCCAACAGTCAGATCTTGAGAAAGGGATTTGCTGGGTCAAAGTTCCATTCCCCTAACTGCCAGGATTGCCTAGGGTGATTTTGCAAATGCAAGAGATCTTGCATCAATCCTGCATTACATACCTCAAAATAAATAAGAAAGATATTAAGGGGATGAATATAATTTTAGATTAGTTAAATATGATAGATATCTGGAGAGCTCCCATAAACTTGGATTAAGCTAGTAGCAGATCTAAGTCTGAGAATACATTTAATCCAAACATAGTTTCTATTGGGACAATACTGGTTTAAAAAACATATTTTTTTAAAAAAAAGTCTTACTTTAACACACATGATACTGTGGATATAATTCTGTATTCCTGAGGAATTGTGACATTGGAACAAAAATCCCACTGGGTATGATCAAGGTGGAAAAACTTGGCTTTGGGAAGAGTATGGTTCTGGCAACAGATTGTGTCTGCTGCCTAAGGACTAATCTTGCTAAATATGGCCCTGGTAATGTATTTTAAATAAGAATCAGATGGGTTAAGGTAATCAAGTTAAATGCTCTTATGAACATAGAGAAACAGGACTATTACATTTCTAGAGCACCTGTGAGTTATTTTTTAGAAGAAGAGATAAAAATATAAATCAGTTGTTTATGATCATTGTCCTTAGAATTCCACTACTATGATTAAGCCCTAAGGCCCTTATTGAGAGAGTAGAAAACTGTGTATATATGAAAATATTCACGGAATCTTTTATTCTAATGACAAGATAACTGGAAATAACAAAAATACAATGTTTGGGAGAAATGTCTGAATAGATTGTGATGTATAGACTAAATGTAATAGCTTGTATTATGTTATTAGAAATTTTAAATAGTGAAAAATATGAAGAAAATAGGGGAAAAAGATGGAGATGAAAAGAAAAAAGAATGAGAATACATAATGTGATTACATAAAAAATAACCACAAAATCAAGAGAAAAAAGTATCCAACTAAAATAAATCCAAAGGGAGATCAAAAGTAGTGAACATTTATAATATCCCACATATAAAGTCCATATATTTTAAAACAAATTATAAACACTGTAGAATGGCTTGCTATAAAATTTTAATTCATTTTATTCAATTATTTTGTTGTTAGTAATAGTTAATAAGAATAAATAAAACAAAGTAAGAAAAATAAGTGGTTCTTGAATGAATGAAATATTTACTTTTTGTTCTTTATGTTAATCATCTTCCTTCAACTCAATTATTTGCTGTATGATCAAAAAACTTGCATGTGTAGAAATGGAGCTTAGTAAAGACTGGGGAGTGAAAGACTATAGTTGTAAGAGGAAGGTGGGACTGCTCTATGCCTAGATTAACAAACTGCCCCATGAGCATATTTTGGATATACGTTTCTCAAGATGTTGCTAGAAGGGTCCCAGCTTACTGCAGTACTCCTTGTGACTTTAGACTTGGAAGGAACTCCATTAATAGGCAACAATGATCTGAGGAATGGAAATATAAATCCATAGGCCTAGATGTAGATTAGAGATATAAACTCCAGAGGCACAGCTAAGGTATTATTTTTAAAGTGTGCCTGAATTCCTGATAGAAATAAAAAAAAACACATGTACATGGAGCTCATTATACAAGATTAGAAGATAGTAAGTCTAGGAAGACAGAAGTAGAGAACTGCAAAAGCCTTGAAAGTTAGGATGTTTTAATGTTCTCTTCTTTTCTTTCCCTAGAACATAGTACAATACTTTCCCTATTTAATTGAATTACAGAAAGAGAGTAGAATCCAAGATTCCAATAAAGATAAGAATCTGGAATATTTATAATGAAGAAAAGTTATAATACTAGAATGCTGTCTTTACAAAATTTTAGTGACCATGAAAAATGTATAAAATCTATGTAAATCATTATATTTTAGATGCCTTACCGTCTGTAATTGGATGATGTAATATTGAATGTATTTCATGTAGACTTGGTTTCCCAAAATGAACAAACTTTAGTTTATTTTGTTGTGGTATCTGATAATCATGTTATATAAATGTGAAATTGCTCCCTTCCCAAATGTGTTATACTCTGTATGTTTGAAAGAGTTATTGGAAAAAATGTAGATGACCAATTTTCTGTTCATTCCCAGAAACGAAGTATCTCTTATTTTTTGAGGAAGATAAGGTATTTATCAAAAATGCTAAAAATGACAACCAAAATAATTATTCTGTCACCTTTAGTACTTCCAGATTACTGAGTAGAAAATATAATAAGGTAATTGATCTGTTGAAAAAAAAGCAAAAGGAATTCAGTGAGTACTTGTCAGTACAAATATAAGAAACAGATAGAGTCAAAATAAATTAATAACTCTTTTTAAAAAGGGTAATTGATAAGGTTAACCAGAATATTGTACTCTAAAATTTTAGAAAGGTCCATTGATCAAAAATGTACAACATCAATGGAGACATTGAAACTTGCTAAAATATAACAACCTAAATAATCCTGTGTTTAAAATTTTATCAAGGGTTATTACATGATAATCAGAATTTTGTAGCACTGGAGGAACTTTAAATAATACAGAATCTAAATAAGTTCATTGAGTGAGATGATTGGTTTTTCTTTTGAGAAATTTTGCTATTACAATTGAAGCTTCACTCTGCATCAGTCCATGAAGATCTTTGCAGACCTTTCTTTTTTTAAAAAATATTTTTTATTTAAAAAAAATTTCTGCATGCATTTTCTAAAGTTACTTGATACAGATTTATCTTCCCTTTCTTTTTCCCTACCTCCTCCCAAAACTGGCAAGCAATTCATACAGGGTTATATAAGTATAACCACACAAAACATGTTTCCATATTATTCATTTTAAGTGAATAATCTTATAAAACCCAAACCATAAAACATATATCCAAATAAACAAGTGATAAATCATATGATTCCTTCTATATTCTTACTCCAACAGTTCTATCTTAGGAGTTGTATTGCATTCTTTTTCATAAGTCCTTCAGAATTGTTCTGGATCATTATATTGTGCATAGTAGCTAAGTCTTTCATAGTTGGTTGCTCCATAATACAGTCTTCCTTCCTTATATCATAGTTCACTTATCACAGCTTCACTGTAGTGGGCTTTAAAAATATATATAAAATTCTTTATCATGGAGTTTTGCTATATCTCAGAATTTTGAGGCACACTATTGGCAGGTGGAACGAAAGGTGACCCCACAGCATCTGTATCCAGGGCACTGATTGGCTCAGTGACTGTAGGTTAATAAGACTGTGGAAAAGGTTTATAGGACAGTAGGAAGGATTTATAAAGCCTTAAACTATATATAAATAATAAAATAAATATAACAGCTCTATTTCCTGGAATTTCACCTATTGTGGGAGTCTCTGGAACATAACTCCCACTATAGGTGAGGAATCACTGCACTGCTGTTACTATGTACAGTGTTTTCCTAGTTCTTCTTATTTGTCTCTACAGCAGTTCATGTAGATTTTTCCAGTTATTTCTAAAGCCATTCTGTTCATCATGCCTTGTAGCACAATAGTGTTCCATCACCGTTGTATACTACAATTTGTCCAACAATTCTCCAATTGAGAGATATCTCTTTTAATTACCAAATCTTTGCCATGACATAGAAAGCAGGGATAAATAATTTTTTTTGTACAAATAACTCTTTTCCCATTTTTTAAAATCTTTTTTGGGATACAAACCAACTAATGGTATTACTGAATCAAAGGATATGCATTCTTTGATAGCCCTTTGGGCATAATTCCATATTGCCCTCCAGAATGGTTGGATCAGTTAACAACTCTACTAGCAATGCATTGGTGTCCCAATTTTGCTACATGCTTTCATACATTTATCATTTATCTATACTATCCTATTGACGAATCTGATAGGTATAAGACTGTACCTCGGAGTTGTTTTAATTTGAATTTCTCAAATCCAGAGTGATTTAGAAAATTTTTTCATATAATTATTGATAGCTTTGATTTATTCATCTGAGAATTGCCTCTTTATATCCTTTATATCCTTTTACCACTTATCAATTGGGGAATAACTTGGATTCTTATAAATTTGACTTATTTCTTTATAAATATGAGAAATAAGACATTTATCAGAGAAAATTGTCATAATTTTTCCCAATTTGTTGCTTTGTACAAAATTTTTTTATTTAATATGATCAAAATTTTTGATTTTACATCTTGTTTGGTCATAAATTCTTCCTTTCTCCATAGTTCTAACAGGTAAACTGCTCTATATTCTCCAAATTTACTTATAATTTGACTTTTTTTTTAAATCATATACTCATTTTGACCTTATCTTGGTATAGGGACTAAACATATCTTTTGCCAGACTGTCAGTTTTCCTAGCAGTTTTTGTCAAAGAGTGAATTTTTATTCCCCAAACTGGGATCTTTGGGGTTAACAACAGATTGCTAAAGTCATGGATCCCTAATTTATTATATAGATCCAATTTTCTATTTCTTCGTACCAGATTGTTTTGATGATTATATTTATTATATTATAGTATAGTTTAAAATCTAGGTCACTGTCCTTCACTATTTTTATTAGTCCAGTCGATATTCATGAACATTTGTTCTTACATATGAATTTTGTTATTCTTTTTTCTAGTCCTACAAAATAGTTTTTTGTTAGTTAGATTGTTATTGCACTGAATAAGTAAATTAGTTTAGGTAGGATTGTCATTTGTATCATATCCACTTGACCTAAACATGAGCAACTAATATTTTCCTGGTGTTTAGAGCTAACTTTATGTGTGTGAAAAGTGTTTTGTAACTGAGTTTACATAATTCCGGCATTTTTCTTGGCAAAAAAATTCTCAAGTATTTTATATTGTCAAGAGTGAATTTAAATGGATTTCTCTTTCTAACTCTTGCTGCTGAGCTTTGTTGGAAAAATATAGAGAGATGCTGATGATTTTATTCCTATGGTTTCTCTTGCTAGTGTGTTTAATAGGAATACGTGTTATATTTAGTCAAAGGCTTTTTCTGCATCTATCGAGATAATCATGTGATTTCTGTTAGTTTATCATTGATATTATCAGTTATGCTGAGAGTTTTACTAATTTTAAATCATCCTTGCATTCCTGGCATAAATCCCAAATAGTAATACTGAATAATCCTTGTGATACACTGCTGCAGTCCCTTTTCCTAATATTTTATTTAAGAGTTTTGCATCAATATTCATTAGCAAAATTGGTCTGTAATTTTCTTGCCCAGTTTTTTGTCTTCCTGCCTTAGGTATCACCACATTTGTGTTATAAAAATAATTTGATAGGATTACTTCTTTGTTCATTTTGTCAAATAGTTTGTATTATATTTGGATTAATTATGTCTCAAATTTTTGGTAGAATTCACTTGTGAATCCATCTGGTCCTGAGGATTTTTTCTTTGGGAGTTCATTGATAGCATGTACAATTTCTTTTTTCTGGGATGGGATTATTTAAAGTGTTCTATTTGTTAGTCTAGGCAATTTATATTTTTATAAGTATTTATCCATTTCACCAGGACTATCTGATTTATTGCCATGTATTTTCGCAAAATAGTTCCTAATAATTGCTTTAATTTCCTCTTCATTGGACATGAAATCACCATTTCATTTTTCATAAAGGTAATTTGAATCTCTTCTTTCCTTTTTTAAAATCAAATTAAACAATACTCTATTTTGTTATTTTAATAGAATTAGCTCTTGTTTATTGTTCAATAGATCTTTTACTTTAAATTTTATTAATTTCTTCTTTGATTTTTAGGATTTCCAATTTAGTCTTTTGATTGGGGATTTAAAAAAATTGTATGCCCACTTCATTTATTTGCTTTTTCTCTATTTTATTGATATAAGCATTCAGGGATATAAATTTTCCCTTGTGTATTGCAGTGTCTGTATCCCATAAATTTGGATATAATATCTCCTCATTTTCATTTGTTCTTTGACTCACCAGTTTTTAAGAATTAAATTATCTCGTTCCCAATTAATTTTAATTTGCCTTTCTATGAACCCTTATTGATTATAACTTTTAGTGTATTATGATCTAAAAAAGTTGCAATTATTATTTCTGCTTTTCTGCATTTGCCTGCAAAGTTTTTATGCCCTAGTACATGGTCAGTTTTTGTATATGTACCATCTGCTCCAGAGAAGAAGGCATATCTTTTTTTTATCCCTTTTCAATTTTCTGGAGAAAACTGAAAAGGGATAAAAAAAGATAATAAAATTTTATTCACTTTATTTATTTTTTCTTATTTATATATTCTTGTTATATTATCTATTTCTGATAGGGGTAGGTTGAAATCCCCCACGAGTATAATTTTACTGTATTCTCCTTAAGCTCTTTTAGTTTCTCCTTTAAAAATCTGGATTCTATATCATGCTAATAAAAAATAGATACTAAAAATGCTTCTTTTCCAAAACTACTTACCTTGATTTGGCTTGATAGCATCATATCCAGACAAGATTTTATGGCTCAATAATAAAAATTATTGAACCAAGCCATCATGAACCAAGTAACAATAAAAAATGAAAACTTTAATTCTGTCACTAGAAGATTGTGATTTTTTCTACTACTTTTCCTTTGCAGTTTCCATGCAAAGTCAATGATTAATTGTATGAAGTACACAGATATTCATGGAAGTTGACACAGAGCAATTTCAATGTGAGTTTGACTAAATTACTTCCCACCATTGGGAAATTTTCTTTTTTCCCATCTGCTGTTATTTAAAATCAGAAAGCTGATTTTTTTAAATTCAAAAGGAGCATTAAACCCTTATTTATTCATTTTAAGTTTTCAGCATGAAATAGTTCCATCTCAATAAATAGCTGTATCAATTCAGGGATGCCACTTCAATTCTCTGAACTACAGTTTTTGCACTTTTTCTGTCATATTTGGATGTTGGACGTTACAATTTAAAAGTTTCCTCCAACTTATGAAATAGGATGATTCTTCTCTCCCTCTATTATTATACTTTTTTTTACTTCAGCATAGTAATAATTTTTTGTATTGTTTTTTTTTTATTTTGATGGCTGTATCCTTCTCCTTCTATTTTATCAGATATTTGATGGCAAGGTTCTATGTAAATATGAAGAAAATGCTCTCTGATAAACTGAATTTAAACAAAATATTAATTAAATTATATTGTTCTATTTTTTCTTTCTTAGATCCCTTCCAAAGTTAAAAATTATCTTTTAAAGTATAGAGATACACTTTTAACTTTAAAATTATGTAGAGCACAGGGAGAAAGTTAGATGGTAAAGGAATGGAGACAAAGATAAGGAAAAAGAGATAGTATATTCCTAATAAAACTTGTCATAAAATTTTTAGCATCTCTCCACATTTCATAATACATGAAAACATTACTGAACTTAATTAAAGAAGATTTAAGAAAAAAACTACAGTTATTTTGCCTTACCACCCTCTTTCTGCCTTACTGTTTCCTCTCCCTAATTTTTCCTTACTACATTTTTTATCTCTGAATATGAAAAATGAAGATAATTAAATCTTTTTCTTACCCCATTGATGTAGAAAAGGAAATGATTGAAAAATATTGTGGAAATCTCCCAGTGTCATTTTCTAGGTTTCTTCCAGAATAGTATCTTGTTCTGAGATTAATTCTAATCATATAACCACAAAAAATGACATGATACCCATTTTTATTATGACCATTATATGGAAATTGTTTTGATAAATATTGGGAACAAAATGACTCTATGTGTGGCTACATGGAAGATATATTCTACTATTAAATAACTGCATGTAAATGTATAAATATCTGCAAATGTACATCTTAATTGGAAGATTATCTACCTATTATCATCATGCTTCAGTGTTACAAGGGAAACTAGGATTCATTTCTTAAATGGGATAAAGAAACTTACATGTGGTATTTTTCTCTCAGCCTGTGGTGATTTAGGTATGAGATTTCAAGAAATAGCCAAATCATTTGTGAAAAATAACTAAATTCCTTTTCATTTACCTTTTTTCTACAAAAAGTAGTAGTACAGTTATAATAGTGTCTTCTTTATAAAATAGAAATGATGACTGACTAATTAAGTGTTAGTTACATATCATCACTCTTTAAGCAAATTAATTAAAAGTGCACTATTCTAGGTCATATACAGTACATTAAAGGATAGGAAAAGACATGTTTGTGTGTGTGTGTTCAGAAATAGTAAATCTTTGAACATGAACTTATTTTTAATCATTCAGTACATTAAAATTCAACTAAAACCTTAAATAATAGTCATTACAAAAGGTATTACAATTTAGTACTAAAGCAGTTAGTATATTTGTACTATTTAAGTTCAGTGAGAAATATTCAATTAAATTTTCATTGCTTTTAGTCAAGTGCTGAAATAAATGGATAAATCATCTTTGATTATGAAGACACTACCTAAACAATAATTAGTCACTTTCAGTTGCCTTTTGTTTCATGCCAAATAAAATTTATGTCTATTTTATAAGGAAGATGCTATTATATCTATAGTATTTCTTTTTGTGTTTGCAGCAAAATTCAAGAGGTAAAAAGTAATTTGCTTCAATTTTAATCACAAAGTTCATTGTACATCTTCAGATATGTAATTAAATATTATGATTTTGGAATGAAATTTTACATCCTATGTTGTGTCTGGATTTCATTATTTCATTGTCTTGATGTACTGTTTTACATGTTTATTTTGAGGAGGAAATACATTATCATTTTATAGGCAGTCTTGTTTTCTCCATTCTGTAATTCAGATGAATAAATTATCCATTATTTTTTTAATTTAAGGAAGATTAACGTATTGTGGTACTTTTGTTTTAGTGAATCTTCTTCCTTTTTGAAAAAAAAATATCATTCTGCTCTTCTATTGTAACCTGAAAAAAAGTGTTTCCTTTTCTAATATGCTTGCTCGGCTAGGCTATTTTTATATGCCACATTCCTATCCATGTGGATTTACTGCATCAAATCCTTTTAAAAAATTATCTTCCCAATAACTTAAGTAGAGAAGTAAAATCTAGCTTTGCTCCTGGGTAAAGAGAAAGAGAAAGAGAAGAGGTCCTTTTATTTTCTTTGACCCCATGAAGTATTTGTAACTTGGATTGTAGTAGCTCAATTCATTTGAATGATTTTTAGAAACCAGTGAAGTCTTATGAACCTGAAAGTAATATACAAAAATTTTCATCCTTATAATTCCCTTTGCTTAAAGAAATCTGGCTCTCTTTTCCACCAAGAGCTACATTTCAGGGTTTGCCAACAAATAACATTTGTTCAGTTCATGTTCAAAATAGATTAAATTCAATGATGGAATATTCCATATTGTTTCAATGACAAAAATTGGCTGATAAAGGACCTTAAAATAACATAAAATCCCATTAAATTAAAAACCAAATACCACAAAAACATCATGTTTAATCTTGACCTTATTAGCATGCAATTGTCTTTCAACTCCATTATATATTTAAAGAGTAAGCAGGGAAATAATAGGGTTTTGGCTCACTCTTATAAAACTTGAGTGATGAATAGATCATCTCAAATTTGCATGTGATTACAAATTTACATTGCAGTAGGAAGAACCTTGCACTAGAATCTGAACACTTGAGTTATTTCCCTTTCTTATAATTTGGATCCTCTCTAGGTTTTTTTTTTCTTTTTTTTAATAAAGGTAATTGTTTTATTCACCTCACAGATTTGTTTTGAGTAACAAATTAAACATAAATGTAAATGAAAGTATACTGGATAAAATATTTTAATATTATTCCTCACCTTTGAAAAATATGAGTTTAATACTGCTTGTGACACATACAACTTGATGATCTTATGTGAATTTCTCAACCAGTATAGACCCCTGCCAAGCTTCTAAGTCTGTATGTCAAAATCCATTGCAAATCTCCATCAATGGAAGAAATTTCCCAGAGTAATGAAATATATATTTCAGTGAACTAAAACATTTTAATAGTTTTATTAATATAGGCTGATTATTCCTTTCTTCTTGATGTAATGTGAAATATTTTATAAGTGCCAATTGCCATCACAAAGCAATTTTATTCACAGATTTTCTTTCCTTCCTTGCTCCTATTTGCTGGTGTGAAGGTGTTCTGTTTTTTCCTGCACAAATTAATAATTGAATATCCCTGGCTCAAACCTGTTGTATGGTTGCTGAAAATGATCTTCGGGAAGTAGTGGAGAGTATTATAAATAGACTCAGGATAACTACTTCCCCTGGCCAAATATTATGCCAAATACTGAAATTAGTTCTTTGGTCAAAGAACATATAGAAATTAATAGAAGCAGAAAGAATTCTAGAAAAATATCACCTGTTTTTCTAAATGCTAGCAAATGACCTGCTTCAATAACCAAGTCTCTATTAAAAATATTAAAATACATAATTTTGAGGAGGTGATTGTGCCATCAGTGGCCTGTGTGAATACTGTTTTCAGTGGTAATAGGTACTCTGGAATGGGAGGAAAAGGAACAGAGCTTTTTCACATTTCCCCTTCTACCCCACTCCTACTGCTAGGGGAAAAGAAGACAATGACATATTTTCCTGGAGGGAACTTTCAGTGTGTCTGCTGAAATAGGATATTTACAAGAAAGTAATTGATGCCCATCCTGCAGATATATTTGCAAAATCCGGTATAGAGACTTTCCAGTTCCATTCAAAAATAATACATGCCCTGAAACCCCTGTCTGATTTGAATCATATGTAAGGGATTACAGAAGCTAAACCATGTAGGGAAGGAGTATCATGAATACTGAGTAAATATATGTGCAGGTTCTTTAAAGAACCTCTGAGTAGTTAGTTAATGCTAAAAATAGTGGATTCTTAGGGGTGGTGTAAAAAGTACTCCTGGTGATGGTATATATGTAAGGCAAAATAAGTCTTTATACCACCTCCATTACACCAATCACTTGTGGCACATGAGGAAAGTGACTGTTGACTTGAAAAATAGTTCCAGGAGAGATAATTTAATCATTGAACTTCCTAAAAGCTATGATAAAAAAAAGAGACTGGGCACCATATTGCAAGAAATTATCAGGGAGAAATGCCCTGATCTTTTCAAAAAAGAGGGGAAAATAGAAATTAAAAGAATCCACTGATCACTATCTGAAAGAGATTGCAAATTTAATAGAATAAGCTAAGGATACTCACTGCCACACAACTGAATAAGGACATGTCTGCACATTGGATATATTGGATAGTATGGATTTGGGGTAATTCACATTCTACCTATAGTCCCCATTTACTAGGTCACCCAAAAGTTTGCAGCATTTGAGTGGAACCAAGAGCAGGCTACAGCCTTGGAAAAATCTAAAGCACATTTGCCTCTTTTCAAGCACCTAAGTGATGCTATTTCCTGAAATAGGCCATCCAGTAGTCCCTCCACTTGAATTCTTATGAACCTGTGAGGCTCATCAGATTTTGGAGATCCCTGCTCATGAATACCAGACTGAGCAGAGTTTAACTTGCAGCAAATACATGGTCAGAATAAGAAATCTTTAGATTAAAGCTATTCTAAATGGGAATAATCCCACTAAGTATAAAGCTTTTGAAATTCAGTTGCTCACCTATTATTGCTATTCAATACTGAAGAAATAATGCAGGGTCATATAATCAGCCCTTTGTTCAAAATTGTCTATTATGAGTTGGATAATGTAAATGATACTCTAACAAGATAAATAAGATATAGACACCCTCTATAGCTAAAAGACATTCAAAATATCACTTGACCAGGTTCCTTTAGTTTTAGTGTCCTTCACAAACAGTTTGCAATTATGTCAAAGTGAGGCCTCTAGTTAAAGACTGAGAATCTTTTCATCCTTCCATAGTTCAACCAGCCTGGCTCCTGAGATATACAGATATACCTGTTTTACTGATGGTTCCTTCCTTTATAAGAAATACATAAACAACTTAACATTTGTAGCTTCTAACCCTGTATGTAAAGGGAGAATGAAGATCCATGCAAGTTCTCCCACTGGCTGAACTGCAGGTTGCATGATAAATATGTGTTAGGGCCTAAAGGTTTGGAAATCAGAAGAACGTAATCTTCAATGATTCAAGTAGAACAGCCATGACAACTTGTTCTTTCCAAATGGTTTGTAGCCAAACCAAAGGAAAATTGCATAACCAAGGCTATACACTGTAATGACTTTAGACTTGTGGAAGAAATTTATTGAAGACTCCCTGATAAATACAATTATTTGCAGGACAAGTTATCCTCCAATAACAATATCAAATGTTCTCTTTTGAACCAACTAGCAAAGTAAGAACCAATACAAAAATGGCAGCATTTAGAGAATAAATACCTTGTCATTCTGAAAATGTATTTTGTACAAAACCAAATTATTATTTCAACTGTCAGCAAATGTTTTTTTTAAAATAATTTAAGTTTTAATCAAAATATAGTAGAGTTTTAAATTAATATTATTCCTTTAAGCCAGAGAAAGGAAAACTTGTAGCAGCTTTTAATAATTGACAGTTTAGTTTAATTAAAATAAAGTAAAAGAATATAGTAAAATGCATGTAATAAAGGACAGAAATATAGGAAAGAGTTAAAGAAAGAAATTTTCCTAATGGCTATACTAGTTGTCCCATAATGCCTATAATTGCCTAAAACTACTATCTAAAATTACCTATATCAACCTATAACTGACTATAACTACTGCTAATAATAACCACCCCACAAAATTCTAACCCAATCCACCTAATCAAAACCAACCCAATCAGTGTTTAATCCAACCCCAGTTAGGTCTGTCAACAAAGACTAGCCACCTTGCAACCTAGAAAAGGTCAAAAAGTCTTCTAAAGGCTAAAGCCAAAAGCCTTCTCAGTAAGCTCAGGCCCACCTTTATATTCCAGCAACTAATTGCCAACCACACCACCAGCAACCAACTCCCAACAACCACCTTACACCCAACAGCCAACTTCCCCTCAACTGCCAGCCTGCCCTAACTGTTAGCAACTGACAGACAGACCAACTGACCCTGGTCTCTTTTATAACTTTATAAGATCCTTACCATCTCTTCACAAAGAGGCAAGATATGATAACCATTATCTAACATTATCTACTTCTTTCCATTGCATGTCTACTATTTTCTCTGAAAGACAACAAAGCTGTTTATTTAAACTTAATTTGATCATAGGCTAAGGCTAAAGTTTCTCTTCCCTTGATGAAGCTTCCTTATGGTCTCTGGGAATATTGAGGTGATTTTCTTATCACCAAAAGGCAAAAATAATTCAATAATGAAGAATTAGGCCCCTTCAGACTTTTTGGAAGCCCTAAGATTTCATGAATTACAAATCTCTTGTCAACCACAGGAATTTCCAATATTGGAGAGATGGAACTCATCAACCTAAAGTAAATGCTCCATTATCCTTGTTGGATATCTTCTTTGTAATATAGATAAGTTAATCTTTTAAAACTTTTGAAAGATATACTAGTGTTACACTTCCTTCTGAGTCCAAATTTAATTCACAGAGTACCACTCTGAGTTAAGACTGACCATTATAATATGTTTTTCCCCCCTCAGGTAACTTATTATCCATAGAGACATAAGGAAAATATAGAAATAATTTTAATCCTCAGAAATAATAATACTAGGGGCAGTTGGGTAGCTCAGTGGATTGAGAACCAGGCCTAGAGACAGGAGGTCCTAGGTTCAAATCTGACTTCATACACTTCCCAACTGTGTGACCCTGAGCAAGTCACTAAACCCCCATTGCCTACCTTACCACTCTTCTGCCTTGGAGCCAATACAAGTATTGACTTCAAGATGGAAGGTAGGGGTTTAAAAAATAAAAGAAGTAATAGTACTAAATAAGATGCCACAGATATTCAGAGATGAGGAAGATCCTATTCATTAGGGGAAATCAGTGAAAGCTTGAAAAGACTTGATAATAAAATGTGGGCAGTTATGATAGGTAGAAATAATAGAAATGGTTCTCAAATGATAGGAACAGTTTGAGCAAACATAGAAATAAAGAAACAAAGACAGGATGTTCAAGAAAATAACAGATCAACAATTATTTTGGAAAGAGGAATGAGACCATATTTTGTAGAACTCATTTGAGTGTAATTTAATGGTTTATATTTATTACTCACTGAGGACATAGTAACAATTATTTGGTGCAGAAGCTGACAGGAAGAGTGCATTGAGATAAACAAAATAAGAGAATGATACGCAGAAATTTTCATACATATTTCGCAAGGATTCAATTTTTTTTTCTTTTTTTTTTCAAGTGGAAATATGGGTAATACAGGCAAGAACTGGCAAAAGTCCAAGCCTAGATGAATCAGAATGAGTAGGGGGAGGTGGAAGATATTCTTTCCTTTCTCATCCTAGAGGTAATAATACCCTTCTAGACATGATCATATATGATTAAAAGATATGCTGCTAATTACAGGATGGATGTTGAAGTTCAACATAAGGAATAGTTTCTGACTAAAGGAGATGTAGTTTGTGTTAACTTTTTCATTACAAAATTGTAGAAATAAAATAAACCATGCATTTAGTATGACAGTTACATATTGCTATACTATGCAAGCTTAAACTATTTCAGCTCAGTGGTTCTAATTTTATATTCATTCTTATTCTGTAGATATCGTGGTAAAAACTTCATTAAAATTCCACGGAGAAACTGGACTATGGGAAGAGATACATAAACATATGATTCTCTCTCCAGAAGTACAGGGGATTCATGTCCATTTCTGGACTCAGTATCAAATCACCATTTGATCTTATTTCATTTTTCTTTTTTTTATTTTTTACTTAGGAAATACCACACCAAAAAAAACCACAAACTCAACATTGCTTACAATTTGTTTAAAGATGTATAAATTATATATGTGTGCTAATATAAACATCCTCTACTTTTGAATTCCTTTTGGATTTATTTTACTTGAATACTTTTTTCTCTAGATTTTGTTGCTGTTATTTTTTAATGTAATCATAGTAGGTATTATTCTTATTCTTTTTACCCCTTTGTGTATTTTCCTTATTTTCTTTATATTACCAATATTTGTCATTTCTACTAACATAATTCATTACATTAAAATATAATCTTTTCAGCCATTTCTCCCAATCCTTGCATTTCTGTTATTTTAAGTTATTTTGTTATAAATAAAGTTTTCATGAATATTTTCATTTGTAGACAGTTTTTTTAATACTCTCAATAAAGACCTTAGGGCCATATCTTAATAAAGGGATTTCTAGGATAATGAACATGAATAACTTTACAGCTCTTAATATGTATTTCCATTTTATTTTTTTAAAAAAGCAATCCACAGCTGCTCTAGAAATGTAATATTAGTCCTGTTTCTCCATGTTTCTATCAGCATTTAATTTGATCAACTAAACCTTTTTGATTCTGAGTTAACATACATAGATATTGGGGCATATTTAACTAGATGATTCCCAAGGAAGCAGACAAAATCTGTTGCCAGGGTCATACTCTTCTAAAGCCAAATCTTTCCAGCTTGATCACATTCATTGGGACTTTTGGTCCAATGCCACAGCCCCTCAGCAATGCAGGATTATATCCATAGAATGATAAATGTAAAGTAAAACTTTTTCAGTATATTTATGCTCTTTAAATCAGTGTTATCCCACTAGAAACTATGTTTGGATTATGTATATGACCAGACTTACATCAATTTTTAGCCTAATGCAAGTTTGTGGAGGCTCTCCAGGTAACTATTATATTTAACTTATCTAAGGTTATATTCTTCTTCTTCTTAACCTATTTCTTACTTATTTTTGCATTATGTTTATCTAGTTCTGGGAGGGGAAAATTCAAGTACCCCACTAGAGTTATTTTGTTACCTATTTTCACCCATCTATTTAGTTTTTCCATTAAAAATCTCCATGTTATTTTAGATACAGGTCTAATATTGATAATGCTACATTATGCATATTTATCCCACCAATTTAATATAGTTCCTCTCTTCATCCCTTCAAATTATGTCCATTTATCCCCAACCCTGTCAGAGATCATGACTATTACACCTGCCTTCTCTGGGTCTATTGTGATGTAGTATATTCTGTTCTAATCCCTCACCTTCAATTTGTTCATTATTATTTTCCATATGTCTCTTGTTGGGGACTTCTGGGTTATGATGGCTGCAGAGTAGTTGCAGGACTCTTTACTTTCCTCACCAGCAACCATACCTGATACATCAAAAAGACAAAAAAACAACAACAAAATAAAAAACAGCAAATCCACATGAAAGAAGGGACTCTACAATAGGGAGCAGCATGAAAGTTATGTGGGAGTTGGGCATTTCCATGATATGAAGGGGTGAAAAACCTCCCATCAAAATGCAAAATGATCAACCCTCCCCCACCCTACCTATGTCACCAGACCCAGAGTCAGCACCTCAGAATTAGAGCAAGCTTGCAGCAATGTCTAGGGTCTTGGCAGCTGACTAAGAGCACCAGGGACTTACCCCTGAAATCAGCTAGACCTGAGATCCCAGGAGGCTAAACAGTGCAGACCTTGGGCTTGGAGATAGAACTAAGAGGTGAGGCAGATAGAAGCAGTGAGAAGACTACCAGAAATGTAGCCTCAAGCAAAAACTGTTCTGTAGCTACATACACAGAAAGTCTGCCCTCCTCCCTCAGACTTCTGGCAGAGAAGGAAAATCAGCATAGTGATGGCAAGAAATGCCCAAGAAATAACCACCAGAAAGAACAAGAGAAAAGCACTATCCATGGATAATTTTTACAGAGAAAAAATCCAGACCACAGAGGAGGACAAACAAGTAAACGCATCCAAACTTTCCCCCCAAAATGGAAATGCATCATACATTCTTAAAGAGTTCAAATCTGAGATCATGAGAAATAGGGAAGAGATTTGGCAAGAAAAATGGGAAATAGTTCAAAAAGAAAGTAACAGTTGAAAAGACAAAATTTCGCACTTGGAAATTGAGGTCCAGAAATCAAATGAAATAATGAACAAGTTGAATACCAGAAATGACCTGATGGAAGCTAAGAAAAGCAGGATAGACCAAACAGAAAAGGAAAATCAAATGATTATAGCAGAAAACCAGTTTTTAAAGATCAGAATTAGGCTAATAGAAGCCAATGATCTTACAAAACAGCAAGAATTAATGAAGCAAAGTCCAAAGAGTAACAAAATAGAAGGAAACATGAAATAGCATACTAAGAAAAATAATGACCTTGAAAATAGGTCTAGAAGAGACAATTTGAGGATCATTGGTCTGCCAGAAAACCCAGAAATCAATAGGAACTTGACTATAAGAAATTATCCAACAAAACTGCCTTGATGTTCTTAAAACAGAGGGCAAAATAGATATTGAAAGAATACATAGATCACCCTCTACATTAAATCTTCAAAAGACAACCCCTAGGAGTATAATTGCCAAATTCAACAGCTTCCAAGTTAAGGAGAAAATTTTACAGGAAGTCAGAAAGAGACAATTCAAATATCAAGGAACACCAATCAGGATTGCACAGGATCTGGCAGCTTCCACACTAAAAGACCTCAAGGCTTGGAATATGATATCCAGAGAGGCAAGAGAATTGGGTCTACAACCAAGGATCACCTATCCATCAAAACTGACTCTCTATATATATTCAGAGGAAAGTATGGGCATTCAACAAAATAGAAGATTTCCAAATATTTGTAAAGAAAAGACCAGAACTAATCATAAAGTTTGATATCCAACCACAAAAATCAAGAGACACATAAAAAGGTAAATAAGAAAGAGAGGGTAAAGGAAAAATAATCTATTTTAAGGGCTTCAATGAGATCAAATTACTTGCATTTCTATATGGAAACATGGCACTTTAACTCTCAAAAATCTTATTCATTATCATAGTAATTCATAGGAAGATGTAGAGGTACTAAATGGTCCAAGACAATATGCAAAACAAGAAAAGGGGGCGGGATAGAAGATGGCAACAAGAGAAACAAGTAAAGATTAACTAATCCCAATGCTACACAAATTATTTGACAAAACAACAAAGAAAGAGTTCTACCAAATTCCTTTTATGAAACAAATATGGTACTGATTTCAAAACCAGGCAGACCAATAACAGAGAAAGAAAATTGCAGACCAATATTCTTAATGAACAATGATGCAAAAATCTTAAATAGAATACTAGCAAAAACAGTCCAGCAAGTGATCACAAGGGTTATTCATTATGATCAGGGGGGATTTATACCAGGAATGCAATATTAGGAAAATTTTAGAAATTTAGGAAAATCATCCACATAATTGACCATATCAATAAACAAACCATGTATCTCTTGTTAACAACACATTTTTATTTCCTGGTTATTGAACCCTTCTGCTATCCTTTTTCTTCCCATGGATGAATTAATCCCATTTACAATCAGTCATAATTGCTAGCTCAAAGAAAAATAGGGAAAATAAATTAAAGCATTGCAAAAATAAAATAAGTGCAAGCAAAATTGTTTAACTGAAAAAAAGAGACAAAAATCCAATAAAAAAAAACATTTTCTTAAAAAAAGATAATTGACCTGCTGGAAGAAGTCACAAAAAAACCAATGAAGGAAATATTGTCAAGAAAATTTGAATTGACCAAATGAAAAAGGATGATCATAAGGTCATAGAAAATATTCAAGCTTTAAAAATTAGAATTAGCCAAATATATGTTAATGATTTCATGAGACATTAAGAAACATCAAATAGACATTAAAATAAATTATGAAAGAGATTCAAAAAGAAAGCTTCCAGAAATTTTATAGTCAAATTCCAGGGCTCCCTGAATGAAGAGAGAAATATTTTAATAAGGCAAGGAGAGAACATTCAAATACAATGATCCCCAGTTGGGATGGCACAAGATTTAGCAGTTTCTATATAAAGGAGAGCAGAGGAGGCACAGTCAAGATGGCACCTTAGAAGCAGCAGAAGCTGAATCCTCTATGAGTTTCCTTTCACACCAAAAGTAAAAATAAGAGATTTAAAATAGAGAGAAAGCAAAACTCAACAACAAGACAGAGCCACAGGTTTCTCCTACTTGATTCTATCTGAAAGTTACACAGACAACATCGAATTCTCAGATATAAGTGAAATATCCACTACTCCTCCCACACCTACTGTACTGTGACCAGCAGTAGGGAATTGGGATGACTGTGGAATTCTATGGTGAAGACTGCAGGCACAATGGAGTACTTTAGTACCACCACAGGAAGTTCAGGACTCTGAGCAGGTGTCTGGCAGGGATGTGTCTGGCAGAGAGGAGCAAAGGGGAGGGTCAAGGGTAACTACCTTCAGACTCCAAACTTTACCTTCACCTTCAGTCTCTTCCAGCATCTGGGTAAGATATTTCCCTCAGAGCACATTAATACAAGTCAGCTCAATTGGCCTAATCCAGTTTATCAACAGAGCAGAGAGAAGAAGCCCCTTCAGAGCAGAAAAGGCCAAACTCACAGATCCAGCAAACAAACAGAGGAGCAAGAATACAGACAGGAAGGAGGGGGAATGAAGGTAAAAAAATGAGAAAACAACAGAAGGAAAAATTGTATTTGACAGCATCTTTTCAAGTAATGAGCAAAGAACAAACAGAATGGGCATCATTCTACAGGAAATTATCCAAGAAAACTTCCCTGATATTCTTGAACAAGAAGGTAAAGTGGAGATTGAAAGAATCCACAGATCACCTCCTGTATTAAATCTGCAATTGACAACTCTGAGAAATGTTATAGCCAAGTTAAAGAATTTGCAGACAAAGGAAAATATATCATAAACTGCTAAAAAGAAACTATTCAGATATCATGGAGCAAGAGTTAGGATAACACAGGATATGGCTGCATCCACAATGAAGGATGGGAAGACATGATATTCAAAAAAAAGCAATGGAATTGGGTGTAAAACCAAGAATTAATTACCCAGTAAAACTGACTATATTCTTGCAAGGGATAGTAAGGTCATTTAATAAAATAGAAGACTTCCAAGTATTCCTAAAATTTGATGCCCAAACACAGAACTCAAAAGAATGACCAAAAGAGAATTTAAAAAGTTAAAAAAAAATTTAAGAGATCCAATGAGTTCAAATGATTTGTATTCCTATAAGAAAAGATAATATTGATAAATCTTAAAAATTTTTATTATCATTTGAGTAGCTAGAAAAAGTATACTTAGAGGTTACAATGACAAGCTATATAGGAAGAATTGTCAAAAAATATGTGTGTATATATATATATATATATATATATATATATATATATATAAACTAGTGGTAAAAAGAGGATAATACTAAGAAAAATGGGAAAAGAGATACAATGAGGTAAATTTCTATTTCATAAAAAAGTGCATGGGGGAGGGGTATAGAAAACTAATACAATGGAAGAATAGAAAGAGGTTGGAGAGAAGTAATACTTAAATCTTATGTGCATTTAAATTGATTCAGAAAGAGGACAATCAGATCCACTGAGGCAAAGAATTATGCTCTGCCCTATTAAGAAGTAGAAGTGTAATAAATAAACTGATGGGGAAGGGAGTGATGGCGAGGGAGAGGATTGGGGTGTCATTTAAAATGCACTACAGTAAGAGGGGAATCTTAAGAGGGGAGGTGCTGGGAAGGGGAGTAATATTAGGGAGAGGAAAGTTAGGAGACTGACTAAAAGTGAAAAATTGGAGGGGAGAGTAGGAGGAATAAGAGAATGTGAATGGGATGAACCTAACAATAAAAAGGAAGTGGATAGCAGAGTGGATTAAGAACCAGAATCCTGCCATATGTTGTCTATAAGAAACACACTTGAGGCAAGTAGACATACACAGGATAAGGGTAAGATAGTGGAGCAGGATTTACTGGACTGCAACTGAGACACAGAAGGCAGGAATAGCAGTTATATTAGACAAAGTGAAAGGAAAATTAGATCTCATTTAAAGAAATAAGGAAGGTAATTATTTCTTGATGAAAGGCAGTATAAATAACGAAGAATATCAATAATCAACATATATGCACCAAATGGTACAACAGTCAGATTTCTAAAGGAGAAACTAAAGGAGCTTAAAGAGGAAATAAATAGTATAACCACATTAGTGGGGAACCTTAACCGTCCTCTATCAGAACTAGATAAATCGAACCAAAAACATAAATAAGAAATAAGTGAAGTGAATGAAATGTTAGAAAAATTATAACTACAGAAGAGGACCCAAGCCCACTGAATCCATTGTGGTAAACAACTAGATATCTTTAGGTGTTATGTATGG
>NC_058132.1:548354625-548459916 GCF_016433145.1 Gracilinanus agilis | reverse complement strand
CTCCGTTCGTCTGGACTTGTTTTTATGTCCCCTTGAGGAGTTTTGTGTGTTTCGGTCAGGAGAGGTTAAGAGCTGCTTCTTACTCTGCCGCCATCTTAACCCGGAAGTTCTAAAATCAGGTCCTTTTATTTTTTTTGCTCATTTTCCCTAACTTTTTATAGGTGGGCTCTGTTTTATGGGAATTTAGAGTATCCTCTTAAATTTTAGTCCTTTATTGATACTATCCTTAGCTTACTTCTGAGTTTTTGCCAGTTTTAGCTTTTTGGAGACAGCATGATGGCCTGAGAGTTAGGAGCTCCAAGGGCCATCTGCCACTGCTGATTCAATTAATTCTTAAGATACTGATAGCTTAAAGACTTGCCTGAGGCTTGGGTGTAAGCTTTTTAAATCATTCTCAACTTGATCAAGTCAGTTGCTGCTCACATTCTAGCTGCAGGATTAGACACAAAATTTTGGTCTCACTGTGTACTTGATCCAATCAGGCACACAGTTCATTGCTTTGCCCTGTAGCTTCTCCCTGAGGCCCTGGCAAAAAGGTTCATACCTCTCTCTTGGGTCAATCAACTACCTCAAACTGGGATCTATGTTCTCACTAAGGCCCAGACTGGGACTCCTGGCTTCACTCTGAGTCCACACAGATCAGCCTAATCAGCCTACTTCTTCACAGACTGCCCTGGGTTGGGATTCTGGAATTCACCACAAATTTGAAACCACAAATGGTGTTCATTGGCTTGGACCCCTATTTTCCCAGGTAGGGTCTCAGGATCTGAATGTTGGCTTGTGCTCAGGTTCAGAATCCAGCACAGCAGATGTGGGGTGGGGATGTGTGACTTGCTTTTGTCTTACTGATTGAATTCCCTAGTGCCCCAGATGTTCTCTTCCTACCATTTTTGTCTTCCTTTTCTTGAAAATTATTTCTATCTTCTTGTTGGTTATTTAACTCCTATATTCATTTTATGGTATTATTTTAATATTGTGTATAAGAGATTCTCATGATTACCTGGAGATCTGCTCTACTCTGTCATTTTGGCTCCTCCTTGTAAGATCTTTCTGACTAATTGTCTAACCCCTTTACCATCACAGCTTTCACAGCTCCTGAAGCTACTTCCCTTATTTTCTCCAATGTCTGCTGAAAGTGTTGTTTATATGTATACTCCATGTTGGCCCTCATCCTGTTGTCACAGACCTTTCATGATAATGTCCTGAATTGTCTTAGACTGGAAAAATCTCATCTTGAACTTTTGTTGGCTCTGTATTTTTTGACTTGATTTGAGAAGGTATTTTTAATTGCCAGCTTAGCTCTGTTTCCCAATTTCCTTAGTTTTAATCCTTCCCTTATGCTACCTCTCCTATTTCCCAAAGTTCTTCTTGAGAAATTATAGGAATCATTTTCCCTTCATTGTCCTGTAATGGACTTAATAAGGATACACAACACATTTTCATTATGTTCCACACCCTTCTTCCTACAGATATGTCCTAATAGTCTACAAATATGTCCAAGTAAATATACTGATTCACCTGTAAGGGAGTTATTAGTGGGGTATGTTCTGTGATTCTGCTCTTCCATCATTTTTATCTCCCTGTACCCTTAAAAATATCGATGATTCCATTTTACTTCATAGGAAAATCTTTCTCTTTCTCTTAAAAAAAGGTCTAGAAAAGGAGTATACGTTTTCATCATATTTCTTTTTTGATAGTTGAATTTTTATCTGATTTATGTTGTCTGAATTATTTATAGTTTTCTCTCTGGAATGCTGTGAAGGCCTTTTTATTAAACATCTCTCTTTTTCAGTAATGATTTGACTTATTTGCATAGTATTTCAATGTAGGTTACATCATATGACTTTCACTTTGCACAATGCAATTCATTTATTTGGTTTCTATTGGGTGTAGAACTGTATTTTGCTATCAAATTTTTCCCTTTACAATTGAAGGTTTATTTCCACATAGCTACTCACAGAAAATTTGTTCCTTATTAGACTTGTTAAATGTAATCACCTTATTTCTTGGGTTATTTAAATTTCTCCCTCCCTTCCCTAATATTCCAGCCACTGCCACAGAGAAGACCTTTAGATTTGAATTTATAATTTATTCAAAATTCTGGGCAAATTTATTGTGATATTGTCTTTATCATGTCATTTAAGTTTATTTTTTCTCATATCATTTTGGTACATTCTTTAATTGTCTCTGTTTCTCTTTCATGGTTTGTTTTTCCTTGGATGTAGAACATGTGTTCTGTAAGTGTTAAAATTAATGGTTTGGCTATATATATGAAAATTATAAATCTTTATTTATAAAAGAGGTGAAAGTAGAGAAATACAAAAGGATAGAAAAAGACACTAACCTATCTAACTAAATATTGTTCCAGCGCTTGGCTCAGCCAGGACTTACTAACCTTCAATCAGAATTAAATTATCTCCAGAAGATAGGAAGGCAAAACCAACTATCCACTCACCTGACAATGACTTGAGCTGAAGGTGATTCTTGAGGCTTCCTTTCTTCTTTGAGCCAACCTTCTTCTTGAAACCAATTTCCTTCTTGGAGTGACTCTCTTCTTGGAGTTTACTCTCTCCTTCTTGGAGTGACTCTCTTCTTGGAGTTCACTCTCTACTAGCCTCCTTCACCAGATTACTTCACCAGCTTTTCTCTTAAGGGATTTTCATGGCTTTTATGGCGGTTTCCTGTCCTTGCCCCTTTTCATGGCAGCCAGTCACAGTTTCCAAATTGTCTGAGTTCTCACCTTTGGAACCTTACCTTTCTGTGTGTGTAAACTCTTAAGTTTCTGGCTTGTTTTCATCTAGCATCAAGTAAGGTGTGAGCTTACTAAGTGGTTTGTGAGCTCCTCAACTCTTAAGTTTCAGGTTTGTTCTCACCTAGCATCAAGTAAGGTATGAACTCACAGACAACTATGAATTCCCTTTCACCTTTCTTTTTGTATTTTTCAAGTTACATGTAGAAATAATTTCTGTCAAACCTGTCAATTGTTTTCTGCCATATACGTATTCCTATATTCTCCTCCATTTTGTCCCCTTCTTCCCTGGGGTGCCAGATAGTCTGATGTAGCTTACACCTGTGCTTTCATAAAATGCATGTTTCCATATTTCTCATGTCATGATGGAAGACACATTTCCCACATGTAATAAAAAATGAATGAAGGAAATACAGTGGAAGATGATACTCAAGCAGTTCCCTATTTGACTGTGGATAGCATTTTTTATTGTGAGTCCCTTGTAAGTATCTTGGAAACTTGATTTGCTCATAATGGTTTAGTCCTTCACAAGTGATCATCATATGATATTTGTTACTCTATACATTGTTCTCCTGGTTCTTCTCACTTCATCTTGAATCAATTAATATGTCTTTCCAGGTTTTTCTGAACTCATCCTGTTTATCAATCTTATGAAGCAGTAGTATTCATTACAACCATATGCTACAACTTGTTCATCCATTCCCCAAATGATGGCAAACCATTTAATTTCTAATTCTTTGCCATTATAAAAAGAGCTGGTAAAATATTTTGGTAAAATATTTTTGATCTTTTTCTCTTATCTCTGTTTTTTTCAGGATATATATACTCAATAGTGTTATTTCTGGGTCAAAGAGTATGCATAGTTTTATGAATTTTTGAGCATGATTCACTTTTACTCTCCAGGATGGTTGTTGATACACCCATCAACAATGTATTAATATCCCAATTTTCCCATATGCCATTCACCATTTGTCATTTTCATTTTTGTTCATGTTAGTCAATCTGATAGGTGTGAGATGATACCTCAGAATGGTTTTAATTTGTATTCCAATAATCAATAGGGATTTGGAACTTCTTTTTATATGATTATAGATAGTTTAAATTTCTTTATTTAAAAACTACCTACTCATAGCTTTTGAACATTTTTAAATTAGTAAAAGTCTCATTTTCTTTTAACAGTTAATATGTTTTGTGCATTGATTTCCAATTCCATATATTTGAATTACAAATCTGTTATTCTCCACTTTGCTTCTCTGGAAAAAAAACAACTCACCAGTATGGATTTCCTTCATTGATTCTTTCATTTTCTTCTCTTCTAGATTAAATAACATTCATCAGAAATTATTTTCTATAGAGTCTATCAAGACTCATTCTAGTATTAGGCTATCCTAAACTAAGGGCCATATGAAGCAGAAGAGAGTCAAAGCTTCCCATCTGCCATAGGGTGAAGGAGTTTGAGAGGGAAATATATTAATAACACTTCGGACTAAAGGAAAGAAATACCTGTAAACATTCTAGGAATAAGCATTTGGGTACGTTTACTGAGTTACAGTTAAGGATATTTGAAAACATGGATAATTTTAGAGATACTAAAGTAGGGCAAATGCACTAATGTAAAGAGAGGGAGAGAGACAAACAAAGACAGAGAAAAGGAGACAGAGACAGAGAAACAGAGAGAAAGAGAGAAAGAGGGAAAGACAGAGAAAGAGACAGATTAAGAAAGAGAGAGATTGAGAGGGAGAGAACAACATTTTTAAAAAATTGGAAAAAAGCCTTGACTTAAATTCCTGAAGAAATTTTTGAAGATATTATTAAAAAGATTTCTAATGAATATCTAAGGAAGAGAAAAATAATGATTATAAAGAACAATCATAGCTATAATGTAATAATAAAGAACCAACAATTTCACCATAACTATATTTCACCTTTTGTCATGGTTACTCAACTAACAGGCTTGAAAATTTTATGGTTTATATAAATTTTAAGAAATATTTGATAATTTGCCTTATTTACACCTTATGGGAGTAAAAACATATGGATGAAGTTATAATATTAGGGGTAAATTTGGAACTGGGTGAGTAGCCAGAATTAGCAGGCATTAATAGTTTAATGTAAAGTTAGTTTGATAGATACTGATATGTTTTTACTTCCTCAGAGACCTGAGCTTTAGCCTTTGCTTTTTAAAATTTTTATCAATGACTTGGATAAAATCAAAGATATAGTAATCTAATTCTCAGATGACATAAACCTGTGAAGGATAGGTAATATGATAGAGTCTGTACTCAAAATGTCCTATATAGGATAAAACTTTCAGTTGTGATTTTACTCATGTGAGGTAAGTTTTGTAATGTTTTCAGGACCTTTCTGTACTTCATTGGTATCTATCACATACAAAAGAATGTGAGGAAGACCCAGTGAGAAGGATGTACTTCTCCAGTGAATATCTACGGTAGAAATAGAAACAAAAGTTACAAAGTTTAAGAAGGCACAGGTCATTTAAGTCAACTTTTGTCAGATGGCAGATTTATTTAATTTTCTCCCAGAGCATAGGTATCTTATGTTTTAAAAAATCATTAGTCATGTATTTGTATGTATGTGTATATATGCATGGACATGTATATATACATGCAAATACACATATATTTGCTTGTGCATTCCATAGATGGTGTCTTCAGGATGATAAGATTTCATGTCAAAACATTAAGGTGACTGTTTGTTTTAATGTTTTTTGTTAGATTTAATTCATTTTAAATTTGTCAATTCATGTGTTGTTCCTTCAATGACCATAGGTCAAAGTTAAACATTTATGTACTGGTTTTCCTGGGAAATTATGTCTAAAGTTCTTTGTGTAGAGCTTGTCCAAAAGTTAATTAGCAAAATATTTTGTACTCTTTTCAAATGGTATTGTAAACCACCTCACCATGCAAAAGACTGAGTAATTCATTTTTCCCAGGAAGGCATGGCAATTAAATTTAAAATGTCTTTCTATCTCTGTAAATTTTTCCTTGAGAAGAGGTGCATAGAAAAATATGTTCAATTAAAACTATTTTTCTAGAAAAAGATATTAAACAGTAGATATGTACAATTCCTGGAAGTGACCTTCTAAAAGCAGAAAGTATAATCATGTCTGTACCACATTGCTTCATAAATTATGCTTAGTCAATTGTTAACTTAATGAAAAAGAACTTTGAGGCAAGCAGACATTCAAAATACTTTTCTAAAGGTGTTTTTACTTAGAGTTCTAAAAGAGTGTTTTCTTCAGAATATCGAGCATTTTTATATAATTAGTAGTAACCAAATAACAAAAGATAGAGCAATAAAAATTAGTTGTAAAAACTATGGTTCTAATAAGGGTTTCATGGGTCTGGTATAAAGATAATTGGGGACTGCACTGGCACAAGTGGTGAGCTAATATATGCATTTAGACAATTTAGATAAAACAAATTGATGAACATTATATTATCAGTATTTCAAGTTGTAATTCTTGTATAATTCCTTAATTTTGCCTGACATGTTAAAAGTCTGATGTACTAAATTATACCCCGCCTCTTTCTCTAACCAAGATGCTGTGGCTACCAGGGGAGTCAGTTCAGACAAAACATCAGAATTGCCAATATTCCAATAAAAATGGAGATTTTATTTCTTTGAAGAGTGGATTAAGTTATGTAAGCTAGTTTCTACATTTCAATGCATGTTCTGGGCCAATGAAGGCAATATTGTTAAGAAATAAAGTGATATGTAGCTGGTTATATACTTGTTTGATGAATCCCAAGATCTGGATCCTAGCAAGACTCTTGGAGATTTAAAAATGAACAGAAATGAAAGCATGAAGGGAAATGAGAGAAAAAACAATCTCTGAGAGATGATGAATGAAAGATGAAGAAGAAGACATACATTTTTGTATTGGATGAATGAAAGGATTTGTGTGGTTTGACAATGCATATTTGTCATGAGTATTTATTCCTCCATGCCCTCCATCTTTCTTATGGGAGCAGTGAATAGAAGAGAAAAGTCCGTTAATTGACAAAAAATTAAAGAAAGGCCAAGTAGGTAATTTCATTGCTGAAAATAACAGCAAAAATTAATGAGAAGGCAGAGGTCATTGACATCATAAAATGGTACATTGAAGGATGGAAGCTAAGGACAACTATTAGGATAGCCTTTGTCATAAGATAGAAATAATTTTCATCTATAAAGTTCATTCAGACTGAATTCATCACTATCCCCAAACTTTTCTTATGCTTTCTGGCTTAATGTCTTTACTCAGATTATTTTTTCTATGCTTCTTCTCCCTTGACTCATGTCCAACTGAGATTTCACTCATCCTTTAGTACTCAAGGATCACCTTCTCTACAGAACTTTCCTTGATCTTCTTCAAGGGAAATAATTTCACAGAATCTCAGATATTTAAGAGACCACAGGGATTATTTTTTAACCTATACTTGATCCAAAATTCCCTTTATATCATTTATTAAGTCCTGATTATATGTCATGTATTGAGCTAAATGTTGGGGATACAAAGGAAAGCAAGAAAAGAAATTTATGCCCTCGTTGATTTTATATTTTAGGGAGGAAAATATATAAAGAGAATATAAAAGACAGGTGTGGAGGATAAGCATAGCATGCAGCTGACCAGGAATTAGAATGGAGATCTTGGACATAGCAAACTGGACAAAAATCTTGCTTATTTGACACTAGCCAAAGAACCCAGGAAAATGGCCAATTTTGTATTATTTAGAAGAAAAAAAAAAGCTAATGGTTCAAGTAGAGAAGGAATAATGTGAGTAGAGTGAGAAGTGATTTGATCTTTATTAATTTGCATGTACCAAACTCTTGGAAAATTGTATTGTGATGTTAGAGTGATGTTTCTACAATAATTTTGGAGAAAAACCACAGTAAATCCTCATGTCCTAGCCTATGACTTGACATTACTTTATTAGTTATATTATTTTTATTTTTTAATTAATTTTTTATTTTTAGAAAAATTTTCTATGGTTACATGATTCATGTTTTTACTTTCCCCTTCACCCCCTCAAACTACCCCCCATAGCTAACTCGCATTTCCATTGGTTTTAACATGTGTCATCAATCAAGACTTATTTACATATTATTGATAGTTGCATTGGTGTGGTCCTTTCAGCTCTACATCCCCAATCATGTCCACATCAACTCAAGTGTTTAAGCAGTTGTTTTTCTTCTGTGTTTCCTCTCCTGTATTTCTTCCTCTGAATGTGGGTAGCGTTCTTTTCCATAAATCCCTCAGAATTGTCCTGGGTCATTCCATTGCTGCTAGTACAGAAGTCCATTACATTCTATTTTACTACAGTGTATTAGTCTCTGTGTACAACGTTCTTCTGGCTCTGCTCCTTTCACTCTGCATCAATTCCTGGAGGTCTTTACAGTTCACATGGAATTCTTCCAGTTTATTATTCCTTTGAGCACAATAGTATTCCATCACCAACATATACCACAATTTGTTCAGCCATTCCCCAATTGAAGGGCATACCCTCTTTTTCCAGTATTTTGCCACCACAAAGAGAGCAGCTATAAATATTTTTGTACAAGTATGTTTATCTATATTCTCTTTGGGGTACAAACACAGCAATGCTATGGCTGGATTAAAAGGTAGGCATTCTTTTATAGCCCTTTGAGCATAGTTTCAAATTGCCATCCAGAATGGTTGGATGAGTTCACAACTCCACCAGCAATGCATTAATGTCCCAATTTTGCCACATCCCCTCCAACATTCATTACTCTCCCCGTTATCATTTTAGTCAATCTGCTAGCTGTTAGGTAGTACCTCAGAGTTGTTTTGATTTGCATTTCTCTAATTACTAGAGATTTAGAACACTTTCTCATGTGCTTATTGATAGTTTTGTTTTCTTTATCTGAAAATTTCCTATTCATGTCCCTTGGCCATTTATCAAGTGGAGAATGGCTTGATTTTTTATACAATTGATTTAGTTCCTTGTATATTTGAGTAATTAGACCTCTGTCAGAATTTTTTTAATAAAGGGTTTATTATTTTATTAATATTTATATTATTTTAAAATACAATCAAGGGTTATAGTATGATATTACATCACAGATGACCACAAATACAGAAATGATTAACTAATTTAATTATCACAAGCTTCTGTCCAATTCATTTTAAAAAATTGAAAACCTAATTTACCTTAAAATTGTTCTTTACTCTTTGTCTAAACCTCTTTTTTTAGTGTAGTAAAACCTCATTCTTAGGGTTTGTGAATTTATTAATGTAAAAACCAGGCAAAGGTCACCACCAGCATCATGTTTAAATATTTGGTTCAAATTTCATCTTCTCAAATGCATGAGACCTACAGTTCAACATATTCCTTACAGTTAACCCTTTCAAAATGAAAATTTTTACCATCCAACTTTCTATTAACTTTCTCTTAAAAGAAGAATAATTTCTAAAGTCTCCATGAGAAGGGCTTTTGAAGCTAGATCCACATTTTCTCAATGAGACTAGTACTTTTAGATCTCTGAAAATCAGTGCAGGTATCAGATTACTGTTATATATAATATACATGTCACAATGTAAAACACCATTTTTGACAGGATACTCAAATGTCAATGACTGAATGCTAAATATATTACATATTGGATGTAATATTTGTATAAATCATAATAGCACACAAATATGCTTAATGTAAGATTAATGAAAGTCATAAAAAGACTAAGCAATTCAATGTTATCTGTATGTTTTATTTGTGCAATAATGTTTATGTAACTTTGCATATTTGCGTCAGAAGCATATACCAATAGAATATGCAATAGTAATAACGTATTATATGATGAAAAGTATAGTTCAAATGAAAACCTAAAATACAGAGTGCAATTACAAATTAATATAATATACATTTCTATTAATTAACCATATCTGGTTGCATGAATAACTATGCTATTATGAGTTATGAGCTTCCAATTGTTTGGGGATCAAATTATATTTGCTCTTTCTGTTCTTTTAAAATTATTTCTTTAAGTTAAGGGCTCATACAACTGAAGGTTAGGCAGGAACAACATTATCTCTGGCTTCAGCTTCTGTGTGTGGATTTGTATGACTACATTATGCACATACATACAAACACATCTACCTACATATAAGTGTCTACATACACCTATATGTGTGTAGATGTTTTTTTATGTATGTGCATACATATATACACATAATGTATGTGATATAGGTAATAATTATTTAGATAGAAAATTTCCATCAAATTTCCAGGATCTAACACTACATAGTTTTAGAAGAAAATATTCAAAGAATAATAGGACATCATTGGTCAAGATTATTTGCAGGAATTACAAAGGGTTATTTTTTGGGGAGTTCAAATGGCTTTGAAGAAGGGATTTCTGTTATATTTAGGGGAACCAAATGGAGTGGAGAGAGTAATATATGAAGGAATAAGTGTGCAGAATGGAGTGCAAGTGGTGAGGAGACATATGTATTGAAATAATTCTAGGAATGTTGAGTGGTCAGTTGCAGCACTTATGGAAGTTGATGCTAGTCCATTCAAGAACTTATTTTCCCCACCTTTTCACCTAAATCAAAAAATTTGGGGAAATTTCACTCTGAGATGAAATATTACTCCTTTTCTTTAACAACATTTTTCAGATTTAATAATATTTTCCATGAGAGCAAAGGGAGAAAGGGGGCTGTAGTTACATGATTCTACTGCAGGCATCTATATATTTCTTTCAATAGCTATTTATTTATATAAATGAAATTATAGGATAATCATAATAAGTTTTATATCTTTTAACAATCATACATATTTTATCATATACAACTAATTTTAATAAATAAGGATTGAATGGCATTGAGTATATCATATGTCCTTTCTCATTTTAATTCTTTCTTATGGCTTTGTATTAATTTATGTCTTTAATAAGTTAGTGGTCCTCAGAAAGCTGCTGCATGAATGATTCATGAAAAAATGAATTGTCTCTTCTATTCATATATAACAAATTGTTTTAGTTATTTAATGAGTGCCATATTGTTGGGACAAATAACACTTATTTGTGACTTCCCATGAAAGGGAATTTAAGCAATAATTCATCTTGGTATCAAAAATAGAGAAGCCTGTTGTATTTCTGGGACAAAAATGGAAGATGCGAAAAAGAAAATCAACATTTCCTTCCACTGATTTCTATTGATTGAGCTGCTAAAATTATCTTCCTAAAATATCTCATTCTATCCCCTCATTCAACAAAACTCAGTGGGGCCCTTTTATCTATAAGATCAAATATAAAATTCTGTTTTTTTGCTTTTTAAATGCCTTTATAACTTGGCTCCTTTTCACATCTCGAGCCTTCTTATACTTCATTAACTTCCTTGTATTCTCTGATCCAGTTACACTGACCTCCTTGCTATTCACCCTAGAAAACATTCCATTTTTTAATTCTCCATTTTTATTGTCTGTTCTCCACGACTAATATTCTCTTTTTGTATTTGCCTCCTTGCTTAATTCAAATCAACTAAAATCCTACTGTCCATAAGCCATGCCCCTTTCAATTCTAGTGTTCCTTCTGTGTTTACTTCCAAATTACTCTCTATATATATGTTATCCTCCTCATCTAATTGTGAGTTCCTTATGGGTACAGACTGTTTGTGCTTTTCTTTGCATCCTCAATACTTAGCAATGTGCCTAGCACAAAGAGAGAGCTTAATAGATGTCTTCTATTTTGATTTGACTTTATTAATATAAGAATGTATGAAATTAACAGAAGCAATCTAGAAAACATTCCTTAAAAATCACAATGCCTTTGGTGATAAAATGAAGGTTTAAGGTGTTTTCATCATGGCTGTCAATTAAAGACAACAAGCCTTGGGAATGAAGAGGTTGTTAAGAATATATTATCTGACAAGATTTTATATATTTATTTACTACTGATTAAAATAAGAAATGGAACCCTCCTAGTTAGAGAGGGAGTATCAGTTAAAAAATGTATTTTCATGAAGTCTTACAGACTTAATAAATAAGAATTCAAACAAAAAGGAAAGGAACCATCAAGTCTCAAGTGTCCATACATAAATTTTCAAAGTCTAGGTAAGAAAAATAAGCTAGAAATTCCAACACAAGATGAAAATGAACTCATAACTCTCAGTGATTTTTGTCAAAATGAGAACCAAGAGTAGAATATAACTTTGAAAGTGTATGCCTTATACAAAAGAGAAATAATGGATAAAAATTAGGAAAGGGATGTACACTCTAGATCTTTACAGTTGAACAGCTTTCTAATTATAACTCCCCCAAACTATAGTGGTAGAACTTTTTTATAAAACTAAAAGTAGAACTTTATTTTTAATCATATTATTTTTTCTCTTCCATGTTTTTTAATTTAAATTTATTTATTTAGTTGTTTGTTACATTAAAATATATACTTAACTCTCTCCTTCTCTCTCTCTCTCTCTCTCTCTCTCTCTCTCTCTCTCTCTCTCTCTCTCTCTCTCTCTCTCCCCTCATTCCATTTTACAAGGAAGCATTTGACAAAACCAAAAATGTATATATAAAACTATGTCTTACTTATTTCTATTGATCAATTCTTTCTCTGGAGATGGACCTACATAAGGAAAAGAACATTCAAACATGTTTCTATAAGTTCTCTTTTTGGTGACAAAGTTCTGGAAATTGAAGGGATGCCCAAAAATTAGGAATGGGTCAAAAATTTGTTGCATACGGTTGTGATGGAATACTACTTCTCCATAAGAAATTAAAAGCAGTTTACTTTTGGAAAAATATGGAAAGATCTACATGAAATTATGAAGGGTGAAATTAGTTGTATCAAGGAAACATATATGGCAACAGAAATATGGTTGAAGAATGACTTGCATATGTCCACCTTCAGAGAAAGAACTAAGAAAGATATAATTTAATTATAGTTTTTTGTCAGATAATGTCTTGTGCAATGAAGGAAAGAAAAGTATGGAGGGAGTTACTGGGTATATTAATATCAAAAAAGAAATAAATTTAATTTTTATATTTTGCATTATTTTTAATATTATATTTGATATTATTGATATGATAATATTATATCTGGCAATAAATTATTGCTGACTACATGCAATTATTTTAACATTCATTTTATAAAATCTTGATTTATAAATTATCCTCCTCCCCCCTGAGATGGTAAGCAATTTGTTCTAGTTTATACATTTTCAATTATGCAAAACATTTCCATAATGGTCATAATATGGAAGAAGACATATATAAAAGAAACCAAAATCATGAAAATAAAGCAAAAAAAAAAGTATGCTTCATACAGTATTCAGACTCCATTAGTTCTTTCTCTAGAAGTGGATATAATTTTTCATCATAAGTCATTTGGAGATGTTTTGGATCATTGTTCTGCTGAGAATAGTTTAACCATTTTTAATTGATCATTAAACAATATTGCTGTTACTGTGTACAATATTCTCCTGCTTCTGTTCACTTTGCTTTTTAGCAGTTCATGTATGTCTTTTAATTTGCATTATGAACTTATTCTCCATCACTTTTGGAAATAAGGTCAACATATTCCTTTCCTTATGCATTTTCATTTTACTGTGTCTGTAGCTGGGTTGTATGTGTCCCTGGGCAAGATTTCACATTGGGCTGAACTGTAAGCCATCTGAAGTCTTGGGTCAAATGGTTGGGCAGTAAGAATGCTGTTTATTTTCTTCCTAGTAGGGCATAGTTCCTCCCTGAGGCAACTATTGTCTGTGCACTTCACTCTGAGATCATCTCATTGTTTAGCCAATCTTTCACCACAATTCCTCTAGTTGTAGTGTCCCTCTTCCAAGACTCTATGTGCAATAGTATTCCATTACAACCACATGTCACATCTTGTTCATCCATTCCCCAAGTGACAGACAACCCCTCAGTTCTCAGTTCTTTGCCACTACAGAAAAATTGGCTAAAATATTTTGTAATAGATAGGTCTTTCCCCATTATCTCTGTCCTCTTTGTAATACAGATCCAGGAGTGGCATTGCTTGGTCAAAGAGTATTATAGTTTTGTAGCTCTTTGAGTGTGGTTCCATATTTCTGTCCAAAATGGTTATATCTTTTCACAGTTCTTTAATTTAATATAACTAAAATTACCCATTTCATTTTTGTAATATTTTCTATTCTTGTTTTGGTCATAAATTCTTCCCATATCCATAAAAATTTTGAGAGGTAACCTTTTCCATGTTCCTCTAATCTTTTATGGTGTCACCATTTATTTCTAGATCAAATAACCATTTTGACTTTATTCTAGTGTATGTTGTGAGATTTTGCTCCTGTCTAATCTCTACCATAGTGCCTTCCAATTTTCCTGCCAATTTTCATCAAATAGTGAATTCTTTCCTCAAAAATTTGAATCTTTAGGCTAATCCAATACTAAGTTCCTAAAGATGTAAACTGCCATGTATTGATATTCTAATATTTCATTGACCTACCAATCTATTTCTTAACCAGTACCAGATAGTTTTTATGATCACTGCTTTATAGTATTATTTGAGATCTGGTACAGACAGGTTTCCCTCCTATTTATTTTTCATTAATTTCATTACTATTCTTGACTTTTTTAATTGTAAATTAGCTTTGTTATTATTTTTAGTTTTATGAAATAATTTTTGGAAATTTTGATTTGTATGGTAGTGAAAAGATAAACTAATTTAGGAAGGATTGTCATTTTCACTATCTTAGCTCAGCACATCCATAATCTATTTTTTTTCAGTTGCTTAGGGTTGAATTTATTTGTGTGAATTGGATTCTATAATTGTGTTTATAATGTTGTTAGGTTTTTTTTTTGATAGGTATACATCAAGGAATTTTATATTGTCTAGAATTATTTTGGAGGGAATTTATTTTTCTTTCTCTTGCTGTTGAACTTTGTTGGCAATAAATAGAAATACTGTTTATTTTTATCCTTCAACTTTGCAAAAATTGTTAATTTTTTCTATTAATTTTTTTGTTGATTCTCTAGGACTCTCCAAGTATCTCATCATAAAATCTACAAAGAGTGATTACTTTGTTTCCTCATTGGCTCTCCTAGTTCCTTCTACTTCTTTTTCTGTTCTTATTTCCTTAGCTAGGAATTCTAGTACAATATTATATAACAATGGTGATAATGGGCATCCTGACTTTACCCCTGATCTTATTGGGAAGTTGTAGTTTAATCACCATTACATATAATGCTTTTTAATGGTTTTAGATAGATGCCATTTAAAACTTTAAGGAAGGTTCAATTTATTCCAATGTTTTCTAATGATTTTATTTGTACTTTGTCAAATGCTTTTTCTGCATCTATTAGAATAATCATGTGATTTCTGTTGGTATGATATAGATATGAACAATTATATTTATAGCTTTCCTACCATTAAACTATCCCTGCTTCCTGGTATGAAACCCATCTGATTATGATGAATGATTTTGGCTATAAAATGGTTTAATTTTCTCACTAATGTTTCATTTAAAAATTATTATCAATCATTAGGGAGACTGATCTAAAGCAGTTTGGGCAAACTTTTTAAAAAGGGGGCCAAAGGAAAGGAAATGCTCATCTGTTAGTCTGTTTCTAAGGCAACTCTTTTGAAGTTTTATTGTATTGTATCCTACTCATTGTATTCATCAAATTAAGAATAATGTCCCACAGCCATTTGGATAGAATATTTCAGGGGGCCGAATCTGGCCAGCAGGCCCCAGTTTGTCCATCACTGATTTAGTTTTCTTCATGTGATTTGGCTCTTCTTGGTTTAGGTATCAGTACCAAATTTGTGTCATAAAAAAGTTTGGAAGAATTCTATTGTCCCCTATTTTTCTAAACATTTTTTGTATTATTAGAGTTGGTTATTCCTCATAAGTATAGTAGGATTCACTTGTGAATCTATTTGACCCTGGGGCCTTTTTCTTAAAGAGTTCTTCCATGGTTTATTCCATTTATTTTTCTGTGATTGGTTTGTTTAAGAATTTTATCTCCTCTTCTCTTACTCTGGGCAGCCTATATTTTTTTTAAGTATTTATCTATTTTACTTAGATTGTCAGATTTGTTGGCATAGGGTTGGTCAAAACTTTTAATCATTGTTTTCGTTTCTTGTTCATTTCTTGTGATTTCACCTTTTTCATTTTTGATACTGATAATTTGATTTTCTTTATTTTTCTTAATTCTATTAAAGAAATTTTTCTCTTTTTAATTTATATTTTCATAAAACAACTCTTTGCTTATATGTTAGTTCAATGGTTTTCTTACTTTCCACTTTATTAAATCTCTTTTTTGATTTTCAAAATTTCTAATTTGGTGCTTAATTAAGGATTTTTAATTTGTTCTTTTTCTCAGTTTTTTAGTTTCAAGGCAAATTCATCAATATGATATTTCTCTGTTTTATTGATGTAAGCACTTAGAGACATTAATTTCCCCCTTAGTAGAGTTTTGGCTGGATTCTATAAATTTTGATATGTTTTCTTTTCATCATTTTCTTTAAAAAAATTGTTGATTGTTTCTATGATTTGCTCTTTGATCCATTCTTTTTTTAGGAAGGAATTGGTATAATTGATACATTGTCATAATTTGGAAAATGATTAGCAAAACTTAACAAGGATGAATGTTGACTTCAAATTAAATTGTTAATTTTAGTTGAGAAATTGATAACAGATGTAATGTGAATGAGAAAATGAGAGTATCTAGATCCTATACTTTGAGTAGCTGATGATCAACTACTCAAGAAATAAAACAAAAATTGTTTAACAAATATTTACTATTTACTGTTATGTACAAGGAACTCTAGTATGCAGGGAGAGGAGATAGGAAGATAAAAAATACAGTCAGCTTTGTCCATATATTTATCAATTGGTGGAAGATAAGACAATATAAAAATAATCATAACATAAAATAGATTATAGTAACTGCATAAGACATTTACAAAGTTCTAAATAAGCTTTCTAATAGGTGAAATAGTGCTATGTATAAATGATTTTCCCCCTAGTACTTTTACTTCAATATCTAATATCTGTAACCAGTTATGTAATTTCTCAGTTAAAATGCATTGGTCATAAAGCAATAACCATGTGGATACTCTAGATGCTTCCAACATGTCATTAATAAATCTCCATTCACAAAAGAAATCTTACAGTCCAATTTACCTTCCTTTCTGGACACTTTTGGATCCTGACTCTTCTTTTTATGGTAGAGACAAGTCAGTCAGCTTAAAATATCAATAAGAAACAAATAATTGATTAATTACCACTACACACCAAGCAAACTATTACATACTAGAAATCCAAAACTAAAACAGTCTTTGACTTGAAGGACATTACATTCTGATGGCAGATACACCATGCATAGATATAGATATTTTTAATAAACATACATGTATATATACACATATGCAATGAATATCCTACATATCCATTTCTCTCACTGTTTTAAATTATTCCTTTTAATTTTCCAAATTTGAAGTAGATAGTGAACTCTTAGACAAATGTTACTTTTTTCAATACAATCCATTATTATATATATTTCCTGTGCATATCAAATCATTCACTTTGCTGCTCATTTTTCTTTTTTCTTTTTTCTTTTTAGATTTTATGGAAATACCACTGGACTTAGATTTAGAAAGGGTATATATATATGTGTGTGTGTGTGTGTGTGTGTGTGTGTGTGTGTATATATACATGCTTTGTCATGTGACCTTAGTTGGATGTCACAGAGCCTCTCTGGCTTGATTCTCTTCTCAAAAGGAAGAGAAGTTGGATAATAAGTTCCTTTCTAGTACTACAATTCTACAATTCTATTATCCATACAATCTGATACCAGAATAGAAAAAAAAATAAACATTTTCTAAAAACTACATGAACATGACTCGATAAGAAACTATTTGCATCATAGAAACATCAATAAATGTCTAATGATAGATACCTCTCCTTATTATTATCAAAGACAATTCTATTCACATTCCTTTAATAGATAAAGTAACTGAAAATAAATGAGTTTATATGAATCATGCAGAATTCAACAATAGTTTATTTTTGCTTTCTCAGCTTGGAAATGGTGGCATTTAGTACACTGTTTTAGCGATCCCTGATTGCATTTGGATTCTCAAGATAGTACAAATAGCCAGGAACATCTTTTCCATCTGTTCTTGGCATCAACATTGTAAGGTGCTTGCCAAACAAAAAATAGCTTCCTTTAAAAACCCACCTCAGTGCAGTTTTTCTTACCTATTAGCTCTCCAAGTGGTAACATTAAAGATGGCTTGGCAGCATGGAAACATGCCTTCTTCTAGGAATTCAGTGCATCTGTGTGCAGCAGGACATATTGACTAACAAGATGCATCTACATAAAATATATTCTGGCCAAATATACCTAGTCATTTACTTCAACTTTTGTCTTTTTTCTATATTCTTTAAATATATTTTATTTTTTGACTATTATGGTTAGAAGGATTAGACAGTGAGACATTTAATAGAATACGGATTAGGAAAAGAGTCTGCTAAAAATGACTTTTCATGGCATTTGGGTAGGAAATGATAGAATGGATGTTGGATATGGAGTTTTTGTTTCAGGAAGGTAATAAAAAACACAATTCCTCTCTTTTTATTGTTAATCCAATTGAATTCAAGAAGTATTTATTAAATGACTAAGCAAACAGTCTCTGCCCTAAAGAAGTTTATACTTTGTTGGAATTCATAATTTTCAATATTAATCTTCACTTAAAGTGAAGAATCCAAGTGCCATGGGAAAATTTTAGGCAAATTTTGTTAACAATGAATGGGGGGAAAGGTAAATGGAGAAAAACTGCTGTCATGTACCTTTCCCAGTTAGGATTTATTTTTGAGCATTGCAATTATGCATAAAATATATAGCAATGGGAAATCCATATTTTATTCTCTTTCAGTGACAAGAAAATTTGCAATATGTTTCCTAGATTTTTCTTTTTTTTTTACTTAAAAATGTGTAAAACATAATGTGGATCCATGACTTTCACCCTGATTCATAATATGTTCTACTAACAGCAAAAATGCTGAAAAAGCATAAATGTTACCTTGAATTTAAAAAAAAGCTGCTAGTTGATTGTTATATATATTTACCTATATTTACTTCCTTTAAAATTCAAAATTTGCTAGATCTGTGTAGCTTGGGTCCTCTAAAGCCTATGTGAAAAGTCAATGAATACAATTAAAATGTATGAATTCTCCATGAATGGAAGCATCTCTTTAGATCAAGAGTTGTTAACCCATAGATCTATTGTTTGTTTCTTTGTTTGTTTTTGTCAAGGAGAGATCTTTAATAATTATTGGATAGGGCATTTAGGTGGCTCAGTGGAATGAGAGTCAAACCCAGAAACTAGAGGTCCTGGATTCAATTCTAACCTTGGACATTTCCTAGTTGTGTGACCCTGGGCAAGTCACTTAATCCTCATTGCCTAACTCTTACTACCACTCTTCTGCATTGGAACTAACATAGAGTATTGATTCTAATACAGAAGGTAAAGGTATTTTTTCATTTTTTCATTTTTTATTTAAATAATTCATTTAGAATATTTTTTCCATCTTTACATGATTCACGTTGTTTCCCTCCCCTCCTTCATTCCCTCCCCCCATAGCCAATAAGCAATTCCACTGGGTTTTACATGTATTATTGTTCAAAACCTATTTCCATATTATTAATATATGCAATAGAATGATCATTTAAAGTCAACATTCCCAATCATATTCCCATTGAACCATGTGATCAATCATATATTTTTCTGCTAATTTTCTGCTCCCACAATTCTTTCTCCGGATGTGGATAGCATTCTTTCTCATAAGTCCCTCAGAATTGTTCTGGGTCATTGCATGGCTACTAGTAGAAAAGACTACTACATTTAATTGTGCCATAATGTATCAGTCTCTGAGTACAATGTTCTCCTTGTTCTGCTCCTTTCGTATCAATTCCTGGAAGTCTTTCCAGTTCACATGGAATTCCTCAACTTCATCATTCCTTTCAGCAAAATAGTATTCCATCACAATCAGATACTACAATTATGTTCAGCCATTCCTCAATAGAAGGACATCTCATTTTCCAACTTTTTTGCTACCACAAAGAGTGTGGAATTGGGGAATGCCTTGATTTTTTGTACAATTGACTTAGTTCCATATAAATTTGAGAAGTTAGATCTTTGTAAGAGGTTTTTGTTAGATTTGGAATTCAGTCTTTGGCCACTGAGGCCCCCTCCCACAGTGCAAAGACTGGAACTCTATCTGAGAGCAAGCTTCATTTCACAGAATCAGACTTTAGGGTCAGCTATGTGGTCTCCTTACCACTTTCCTTGGCATATTTCCCTCTTTTTCATTAATATTCCAAATAAACAAAATTGTTAAAAGCTGCTAATAATTTTTCTGAATTAAGAGATAATAATCAGGGAACACTTTTTTATAACTCTCTTATTTAGTAAAAATCCCAATTTAACCATTATAGCAAAATATCAATTCTAATATAGAAAATAAGGATTTAGAAAAAAACAATCATTTATTAAGCACCTAATATGTACAAAGCACTGTCCGAAATTCTGTGGATGTAAAATTCAAAATAAAACACTCCCTGCCATTAATGAGATAATATTCTGAGGACATAACTTGTACATAGACAAAACAATACCAAATAAACACATTTTGTAAGGTTGTTGTAGGCAGACATTAGCAGTAGACAATGATCAAAAGGATCATGAAAAACATGAGCAATTAATGAAAGACATTAATTGCTCATGTGTAGGATGAGCTAACACAATAAAAATTATAATCCTACCCTAATTAATTTACTTATTTAGTGCAATACCTATCAAACTACCAAGAAACGTTTCCCCTGAATTAGAAAATAACTATAACAAACTTTATTTGGAAGAACAAAAGATCAAGAATATGAAGGGAAATAATGAAAAATGTGAAGGAAGGTTGCCTAGGATTACCAGGTCTTAAACAGTACTATAAAGCAGCAGTCATCAAAACAATATGGTACTGGCTAAGATAGAGAAGGGAGGATCAGGAGAATAGACTTTGGGTAAGTGACCTCAGCAAGACAGCCTGTGAAGAGCCCAAAGATCCCAGCTTGGGGACAGAAATCCACTATTTGACAAAAACTGCTGGGAAAATTGGAAAACAGTATGGGAGAGATTAGGTTTAGATCAACATCTCATACCCTACACCAAGATAAACTCAGAATGGGTGAATGACATGAACATAAAGAAGAAATCTGTAAGTAAATAAGGTGAACACAGAATCATATACCTGTCAAATTTTTGGGAAAAGAAACATTTAAAAACAAAGCAAGAATTAGAAAAAAATTACAAAATGTAAAATTAATAATTTTGATTGCATTAAATTAAAATGTTCTTGTGCAAACAAGATCAATGCAACCAAAATTAGAAGGGAAGAAACAAATTGGGAAAAATATTTATAACAAAAATCCCTGATGACGGTCTAATTATTCAAATTTATAAGGAGCTAAATCAATTGTATAAAAAATCATGTCATTCTCCAATTGATAAATGGGCAAGAGATATGAATAGGCAATTTTCAGGTAAGAAAATCAAAACGATCAATAAGCACATGAAAAAGTGTTCTAAATCTCTTATAATTAGAGAAATGCAAATCAAAACAACTCTGAGGTACCATCTCACACCTAGTAGATTGGCTAACATGACAACAAAGGAAAGCGGTGAATATTGGAGGGGATGTAGCAAAACTGGGACATTAATGCATTGCTTGTGGAGTTGTGAATTGATCCAACCATTCTTTTTTTTTTTTTTTTAACCCTTGTACTTCGGTGTATTGTCTCATAGGTGGAAGAGTGGTAAGGGTGGGCAATGGGGGTCAAGTGACTTGCCCAGGGTCACACAGCTGGGAAGTGGCTGAGGCCGGGTTTGAACCTAGGACCTCCTGTCTCTAGGCCTGACTCTCACTCCACTGAGCTACCCAGCTGCCCCCTGATCCAACCATTCTTGAAAGCAATTTGGATCTATCCCCAAAGGGCTTCAAAAGACTGCCTGCCCTTTGGTCCAGCCATACCATTGCTGGGTTTATACTCCAAAGAGATCATAAGGAAAAAGATTTGTACAAAAATATTCATAGCCACTCCCTTTGTGGTGGCAAAAAAATTGGGAAATGAGGACATTCCCTTCAATTGGGGAATGGCTGAAAAAATTGTGGTATCTGTTGGTGATGAAATACTTTTGTACTCAAAGGAATGATGAACTGGAAGAATTCTATGTGAACTGGAATGACCTCCAGGAATTAATGCAGAGTGAAAGGAGAAGAAAGAGGAGAACATTATACACAGAGACTGATACACAGTGGTACAACTGAACATAATTGACTTTTTTACTAGCAGCAGTGTAATGATTCAGGACAATTCTGAGGGACTTATGAGAAAGAACACTATTCACATTCAGAAGAAGAATTGTGGGGGTAGAAACACAGAAGAAAAACAAGTGCTTGATCACATGTGTTGATGGGTATATGATTGGGGTATTGACTCTAAATGATCACCCTAGTTCAAATATCAATAATATGGAAATAGGTCTTGATCTATAATACATGTAAAACCCAGTCAAATTGTGTATCAGCTACAGGAGGGGGCTCTGGAGAGGGGAGGGAAAGAACAGGAATTTTGCAACTATGGAAAAATATTCTAAATTAATTAATTAATTAATTAATTTTCCCAAATTCACAAAATAATAATAAAATAAAATAAAATTCATAAGGCATTATCAAGATGGCACCTTAGAAGCAGCAAGGGTCAATTCCTCTGTGAAAATGCTTCCACACCAATCAAAAGCAGAGTGCTTTGAGGGGTACAGAAAACAAGGTCAACAACAGGACAGATCTGGGGGACCCTCCTGCTCGATTCAACTTAAAAGGTATGCTGAAAAGTTTGAATTTTCTGGTTTAAGGAAAAGAAAAAATATGGTCTCTGGACTCTTCCCCCACCTACTACTCTGAGACTCTGGTGGTTGTTGGGATGTTGGGGTGAGGACTCTAGTCTTTAGGGAGTGTCTTGCTACCACAGCTACTTGAGTCTCAAAGCTCTGACCTCAGCTGCCAGTTAACCAACTGGAGAATGGCGGAGAGGAGGGCACCATGGTTGCAGAATTCTTTCACCACTTCTCCATCTTGTGCCTCTGACTGTGAAAGTTTGGGGCTCAGAGAACATGCTGCTCTACAGATCAGCTCAACTGGCTTAATCCAGGCTACCAAAAGTGCAGATAAGAAGTCTCCATAGAGCAGAAAAATTCAATCTCCCATACCCCTCCCCTATCTACTGCACTGAGACCCACAGTAAGATTCTAGCTGACTGGGATCCCATGGCAAAGGCTGTAGCCAAGACAGAGTACCTTGGTACCAATGGGAAGCTCAGGGCTCTAACTGGGCAGATAGCAGTAAGGTGGCTGGCAGAAAGGAAGAGAGGAGGATGAGGGTAACTACCTTCTTCCTCCACACCTTCACTTTCATCTTGAGCTTTTGATGGCAGCTGGGAAACATCTGGCCTCAGGGGACATTATTATAGCAAGTAAGCTACATCAGCCTAATCCAGTTAATCAGCACAGCAGAAAAGACACACCTTGTGGGAGAAAAGCCCAAACTCAGAGCTCTAGCAAATACACAGAGGAGCAAGAATACAGCCAATAAAGAGGGGGAAAGAAGGAAAAAATATGAGTAAACAACAGAAAAACAAAAAAAAAGACATTACATTCAATAGCTTATATTCAGATAATGAACAAAGAAGAAATGGAACAAAGGAGGACCAAGAAACACCAAGCAACAACTCAAGGACTCTAAGAAATTGGACTTAGGCTTTGGAAGAACTCAAAACACAATTCAAAAAAAAACAATTAAGAGAGACTGAAGACAATTGGAAAAAGAACTTAAAAATGAAATAGTTCATTGGGAAACAGAGACACATGAACTAACACAACAAAAGAGTGTCATTAAAGCCAGAATTGACCAAGTCAATGAGGCAAAGTAAGTGAAAGATGACCTACAGGGGAAAAAATAGATCAAAAGGAAAAGAAGCATCAAAAAGACAGGAATAAAATTCAGTCTTTAAAAATTAGAATCAAACAGCTAGAAGCAAATGACATCGCAAGGCATCAAGAGTCTCTAAAACAAAATCAAAAGAATAAAGAAACTGAGGAAAATATGAAACACTTCATTGATAAAACAATAGATGTGGAATATAGCTCCAGGAGAGGCAATTTAAGAATTATTGGACTACTAGAAAATCATGATAAAATTACAATAACATGGATATCAGTCTACAGGACATTATCCAAGAAAACTGAGCTTATATTCTCTAACAAGAGGGTAAAATAGAGATTGAAAGAATCCACAGACCACCTCTTGCCTTAAATTCCCAACTGACAATGCCAAGGAATGTTATAGCCAAGTTCAAGAACTTCCAGACCATGTAAAAGATACTACAAATTGCTAAAAAAAATTCAGATATCATGGAGTCACAGTCAGGATTACACAGGAACAGGGTGCATCCACACTGAAGGACAAGAAGGCATGGAATATGATATTCCAGAAAGCAAGGGAACTGGGTTTACAAGCAAGAATTAACTACCCAGCAAAATGTACTATATTCTTTCAAGGGAAAGTATGGTCATTTAATAAAATAGAAGATTTCCAAGCTGATGAGTCTCTTCTCCTAAAATTCCTCCAAAATACTTTCAAACTCTAGATTTTAGGACAAGTGTACAATTAAAATCAAAAAGTAAAGATATAAAATAAAAGAAACATAATGCAGAATTAAACAAGTTGTCATTTTGGCACATAAAAATCATAAAAAGGTACATGTCTGCTCTACATCGGGAAGGTGAAGTTTCCTCAGCTGTCTAACATCCCTACTAATTTAGTCATTACACTCTATCAGCTCCTTCAACAACTGCTATAACTCCCTAGAAAGAATACTAGAATCTATTTCTCCCTAATAATAGGACATCTTTTTAAAATTGTAATCCCTTTCTCCACCTGACCCATCTCATCAACTTCAGTAACCTGGGATTTGACTTTTTTTAATAAAAAATGAAGTAATCATATTTTGTTTTAGAGGCAATGGAGAAACACTGGCAGGATTTTTTATGGATAAATTCTATGATCAGGTTTGTGCTTCAGGTATATCAGATTGGCAGAAATATGTAATTAGTTAATCTGCAAAGGATTGGGATAAGTATATAAAATAATATTCCACAGAAGTTAAATTTTCCAATTAGCTATTACAAAATATTTTTTGTCTTTGAAAATTTATTTGAACCTTTAGAGGGCTTTTTGCCTCTGGGATTTTTAGAGAGCATGAGGTCTGTCTCATAGGCAAGGATCTGCTATCAGTTGGCCACTGACAGTTTGGGCTGCTATAGCAAACTGATTGAAGGAGTGAGTGAATGGTAGCTGTCTATTATTTTAGGGAGATAGGTAGTTAGTGAATCATTTATAGGTGGTGTAGGTTGGATAGGCCTGGGGTTTGCAGCAAGAAGAAGCTGTCCTCAAAAGAGAATTTGAGGTAGAGTTGTTTGGAATTTTAGGAAGTATTAGGAATTTTAGGTATATTTTTGGGGTATAAGATTAATAATCTCTCTTTCCTCTTTTCTATATTTTCCTCCTTTACTATATTATTTCACTATTTCTATTTTAATTAAACTAAATTTTTAAAAGCTGCTAGAAGTTTTCTTTTCTCTGGCTTAAAGGGATAATATTAATTTACAACTCTACTATATTCTCATTAAAACGTAAATTATTAAAAGCTGCTTTCTTATTTTGTCAAAAACCATATTTTAACCCTTAAACATGCATATAAAATATGCCTAATATATAATACTTCAAATGTTCTACATAACAGATAAAACCAATCTATAACTTTTATGTAGTGATTGGAAAGAAGAGGAACATAAGTATGACTTTTTGTCAAAGATATATTTTACTATTAGTATTTTTCTACTACATCCAAATAATATCATAAAACCCTTTTCATATTTAACTAAAGCAGAATAGTTTATAAGTATGACAATACAATTCATAGCTCAGCAAATAACTACCTCACTAATGAAGTGTGAAGACAACTGCAAGGAGACACTTTATTACATCATTTATAACTCATTAAAGAGCAAACTTGCTTTACTCCCTGTTAGTTATAGTAATGTGAAAAAAAAAGATAACGCATTACTTTAGACATTAAAGTAAGGTTTCACATTCCAAATAAATTGTGCAAAAGCCAATGCTTTATACATGGTAGGGAAGGATCCATACCTTTTACAACTGATCCTGAAACACTGAGGTATTATAAAATTTGGGATCATGAAAGAGAAGAGTACTTGAAATTATAAGCTTAACCAAGAAGAGATGGAACAGACTGGTCTGAAAATTTTGTAGGAGAGTAAGGAAGAAATTCACAACTGGAATATAATTCAGAATTAGAGTTAAGATGGGGCATCAAAGAATTTACAATTTGAGCACAATAGTATTCCATCACCAACATAAACCACAATTTGTTCAGCCATTCCCCAATTGAAGGGCATACCCTCACTTTCCAGTTTTTTGCCATCACAAAGAATGCAGCTATAAATATTTTTGTACAAATCTGTTTATCTATAATCTCTTTGGGGGTACAAACCCAGCAATGATATGGCTGGATCAAAGGGCAGGCATTCTTTTATCGCTCTTTGGGCATAATTCCAAATTGCCATTCAGAATGGTTGGATCAGTTCACAACTCCACCAGCAGCTCATTAATGTCCCAATTTTGCCACATCTCCTTCAAAATTCATTACTCTCCCCTGCTATCCTTTTAGCCAATCTGCTAGGTGTGAGGTGGTACCTCAGAGTTGTTTTGATTTGCATTTCTCTAATTATTAGAGATTTAGAACACTTTCTCATATGCTAATTGATACTTTTGATTTCTTTATCTAAAAATTGCCAATTCATGTCCCTTGCCCATTTATCAATTGGGGAATGGCTTGATTTTTTATGCAATTGATTTAGCTCCTTGTATATTTGAGTAATTAGACCTCTGTCAGAATTTTTTGTTATAAAGATTTTTTCCCAGTTTGTTGTTTCCCTTCTGATTTTGGTTGCATTGTTTTCGTTAGTGCAAAACCTTTTTAATTTAATATAATCAAAATTATTTATTTTACATTTTGTATTTTTTCTAACTCTTTCTTGGTTTTAAAATCTTTCCTTTCCCAGCGATCTGACAAGTATACTATTCTGTGTTCACTTAATTTAAGACCTCCAGGAATTGATGCAGAGTGAAAGGAGCAGAGCCAGAAGAAGGTTGTACACAGAGACTGATACACTATGATAAAAATGAATGTAATGGACGTCTGTACTAGCAGCAATGCAATGACCCAGGACAATTCTGAGGGATTTATGGAAAAGAACGTTACCCACATTCACAGGAAGAACTACAGGAGAGGAAACACAAAAGAAAAACAACTACTTGAACACTTGGGTTGATGAGGACATGATTGGGGATGTAGACCTGAAAGGACCACACCAATGTAACTCAATAATATGTAAATAAGTCTTTACTGATCACACATGTTAAAAACAGTGGAAATGTGTGTTAGCAATGGGGGATAATTTGAGGGGGTGAAGGGTAAAAGTAAAAACATGAATTGTGTAACCATGGAAATTTTTTTTAAAAATAAAAAATTAATTAATTAATTAAATATATATATATAATATACATATATTATATATATATGTATATATATCCCTTGAGGACTAGAAAAAAACAAAACAAAGAGTTTACAATTTAATGGAGAAAGAAAATGTGTGTGTGTGTGTTTGTGTGTGTGTGTGAGAGTGAGAGAGACAGAGACAGAGAGAGAGGGAGAGAGAGGGAGAGAGAGAAAGGAAAGGCGTTAGTTCTGCTGGAGTGAGAAATCATATATGGAGGTGTGATTTATAGAGTTGATTTTATCTGTTATGGGGATGAATTTCTGGAGTTCATGAAGTCCAGGAGAAGAGCCAAGTGGGAAATGAATTTAATTCCCTGACTTACCCCCTTCAAAAAGAAAATCTAGTCTGTGAAATAAAATGTCACCTACAATTCCTTACAACCAGAGATATGGAGGGGCCCTGTTGGTTGTGACTGTCATAGAGGTATGAGTGTTAGATTTCTTCTGATGACATGATGAGTTCCTAAAGATCATGAAGAACAGGAAAGCAGCCAAGTGAGAAAAGTGAAAACTTAAAACCTAGAAATTATAGACCCAATTCCCTTTCCTTAATGTCCTCCATAAGAAATATAGAGTTTAATGTAAGAAAGGAAATTAAATTTGATAGTATGAAGATGACTTGTCCCAGAACAATATGGAAATGAGTTATTTTTTTAGGGAAAAAATAAACTGTTTTTGGCTAGTTCACATAATATAAAACTAGATAATATATGATATCCCTCCTGCATTTGTTTTCTATTTCAATCCCCAAATTAAAACAATGAACATGGTCCTCATCTCTTCTTTCTCTCCACTCTCTTGGTTATCTTGCTAGCTCCCAAAGCTTCACTCATCAATTCTGTTAGATAACTTTCACCTCAATATCTCTAGCCTTGATGTCCATTCTGAGCTCTGGACTCACATTTCCAAATGGATATAAAAAAATCTTTACTAAATATCACATTGATACATCAAATTCAATATGTCTAAAGTGGAGCTTATCTTTCCTCCAAACCTCTAATTTCTTCCCAGTTTATGTTAGTGATAATTATTCCCTTATACAAACTTTGATCTTATTTTCAACTCTTCTCCTTCAGCCATCAAACTCTTATTGATTCTCCCTCTCTATACTGACTTTTACATTCATCTACTCTTATCTAAAATTACTTCTACTAGCCTAGTACAGTCATCCATTATGATTCAATTTGAATGAGCTATTAAAATATTGTTCCATTTTTACTCTTTTTTCCATCTGTTGCATCATATGCACACTTTGGTCCTATAGGTATAATCAGAATAATCTTTTCTCCCCACTATAACTTCCCAACTCTTTAATTTACTTCCTTCATTCAGCAACATTTTCTTTTTTGCAAAGAGAGTTTTCTTAATTTCTCCCTTTTTCCCTTTAAGAGCCAAAGGAGCAAAAAGATTCCTGAGAAAGAGCCCTACCCTGCTGTGCCAGCTGTCAACTGATGACAGTTAAGTGGGTGTGGCCGATGGTTGGTAGGTGAGTTGCTGGCAGTTGAAAGGGGCTTTTTGTCTCTGGGTTCCCTGCAGAACAGAGGTGTCTGTCTGTGTCTCTGAGACAAACTGGCTGTTGGAAAAATAACTGACAGGGGGTAAAGAGAAATGGATTTAAAGAGGTGGAAGGTGGTTAATGCTTATTGACTAACTTAGATAAGTAGTTAGATAGTGGGTATATTATTCCATAGACAGAGTAGGTAGATAGTGAAATATGTAAGCTATCTGACTGCATATTGTTGTTAATGTGAGATACCAAAGTAGAAAGTATCCCACAGTGAGATTAGGCCCTCTGGCTCAGTGAGATTGACCAACTCAAGGATGAGTTATGGAAACAAGATAAAAGGCTTATTTGGTGGGGCAGCTGGGTAGCTCAGTGGATTGAGAGTCAGGCCTAGAGACAGGAGGTGCTAGGTTCAAATCCAGCCTCAGACACTTCCCAGCTGTGTGACCCTGGGCAAGTCACTTGACCCCCATTGCCCACCCTTACCACTCTTCCACCTAGGAGCCAATACACAGAAGTTAAGGGTTTAAAAAAAGGCTTATTTGGAAACAGAACGGGAGGATTAGGAAAGGATGCCCTAAGCTAAAGGTTCTAGCTATTCCAACCTGTCAGTTCTAAGGTCTCACAAGAGATTGTCTTTCTTTTCTTAGGGCTCACTTAAATCTACACTGAACTAACCACAAACCCCACTAACTGGCTACCTGTGCAGATACTCAGTTAAGAGGATTATATAGTCACTCCAGGTAGACAGGTTGATCCCTTTATCTTAGGGATCAAATCTTCTTTGGGTTGAACCCAAGATGGGTTCAGGGCTTTCTCACTCTGAAGCTACTAGCTTGCAGACAGCTTTCCTTCACAGATGTTAAGGACCACTCTCAGGACACAGGATCTCACAGGAATACAGGTACACAGAAATGTGGAGGCAGGGATTGACAAAACTTCCACCAAGATATCAGGATCTCTGAATAGCTAGATAGCTGGAATCAGGAAACTTTGGCTTCCCAGGGAACAGGTAGCTAACTTCCACTTAGCTCAGATCAACTAATCACACAGGAAATTCTCTCTGTAATCTCTGTGAGGGATAGGAACCAACCACCTCTAACTTTCTCTAAGAAGTTAGAGATTCTAAGAGATAACTAAGAAGATCCTAGATTCCAGAACAGCCATTTTAGTTCTCTGCATATGACCAGTTCCTTCTTTGCAAAGTCTCTGTTGCAAAATCTTTCTTTCTCTCTCTCAATAGGCCAGGCTTGGCCTGGCAGAAGACACTGTTCTCGAAGGCAGAAAGATTTAGGGTTTTAAAGAAAATTTTGTTAGGATTGGGATCTTAAATATAAGTATAAGAGTTCTCTCACTTTCCTCCTTTTTATTTACTATCCGAACTTTTCTCAAAATAATCTAGATTGTTTAGTATTTTACCAAACTGCTCTCCTGACTTTTGCTCAAACCCCTACCCCAAAATTTGACCCTATACAGATCACAGAATTAAAATCCATGGTATCCTGATACTTACTTTCTTCTCCCTCCTTACTTAAGGAGTTCAACACCAAACTTTGTATTTTCATCTTCTTTTAAACTATTAACCTTATTCTATAAAACCTTAATATGCACTGAGATACTTCATCAGACTCTCTATCACCTTATTTCTTCAATCTCATTAAATATTATTACTTATTTTTTCTTTTACTATACCCTAATCCCAAATAGGAATGGTCACATATCAAATCCTTCCATTACACACAACTTTTCAAATTTCCTATTCTTATTATAATAAATCTTCTCCTGCCATCTCATCCTGAAGATTTGATTCTGAATTGTCCATTCCTCTCAAATCTTTCCTATTAATTGGTTCCTTCTGGATTTCTTCCAAATAAGACCTAGTCTCCCTTTCCCATTACACACACACAAATATGTATGCACATACACACATTTCTAGTCACTGAAATCCCCTAAATATATTTCCCAAAATATATTTTTTCCATTTCTCAACCAATATCCTTGCAAAAAAGAAGTGTCTATATGTGCTGCCTCCACTTCCTTTTCTATCACTCACTAATCAATCCTTTTCAAACAAAGTTCTTTGACATTCATAATCTAGTTAAATTGAGGCACAATGGTCCAAATATGATCAATTTATTAGTTGAATCATCAATAATCAATAAATTGCAGCCTTGCCTCTTAATAATCAAAGACCTGTAGATGCCACTCACAAATCTTTGTATGGTTTTCAGAAGTCCACATTTGGGTATATGGGAAAGACAATGTAATTACTTACAGGGTAGACAAAATCCAAGAGGGAAAGATAAATTCTCAAGCTCAACTCAAGGCCTTTTAAAGGCAATTTAAGGTGGATATCGTCTCAATTATAAAAATCAATACAACAGAGTTTTATTGAGTGCTAAGATAGTGGAGTAAAGGATGCTCTGCTCCTTTGATTCTTATACACACACACACACAAATAATAATAATAATAATAAGCCTCAAAACAAAGGAAAGTAGGAGGAACATGATTTTCTCAGGCAAGAGAGAATAGCCCAAACGGCATAGCATCTAAGGGAACCAGTGGGCAATGAATCTGCATAACAGGAATGAGCCCAGCACAAGCTATTTGATATAAATATAGAAGGTAGTGAGGGCAAGGTGGAGGATCAATCAGCCCAGCTTAAGTCACACTGCACACGTAACAAAGTCTCAAGGCAGAAAACCAAACCCTCCCAAGAGGGAGATGAGTGCCTGAAACAGTAGGGTGGGAGACCATGAGTCACTCCTCATTGGTAATAAAGGCAAAGAAGTCATGAAATCTACTCATTCCTACATGGAAGAAGAAAGCCTGAAACATTAAAACATGGGGAAGGAGAGGGACTGGTCTAATGTAAGCCACTCCACAGGGGTAGCAAATACAGAGATGGCAGGTACCTAAAAATTCCCACTTAGCTGTGAAGTATTTGAGGCAACAGAGCCTAAAGCAGGGAATCTATCCATCCTAAGCTATTAGGCAGGGTCTGGGAATCAGAAGAACAGGGACCAGCCCAGCCAAAACATAAACACTAAGGGAAGGGGTGGCAATTGTTGAGTGCTGAAACTAGTTGGGTAAAAAAAAGCTGCAAGCCTCCCCAGAGCAAACCAGTAAAGCCACCACTTCAACAGAAAAATGGGAAACAAAGGCAATTGGGACTACTCCAAGTACCACATAAAAGTACTCTGCAAGCATGGATCAGTTCTTCCTCTACCTTAAGAATAGAGAACACTCTTAACAGACAGATAAGGAAACAGGAAAAAATAATCTAGAAAAATGAGCAAAAGACATAGAAAATACCTGAATTTAGGTAGTTACATTAGTGACAAGGAAGACCAAAACATGAACTCAGACAAGTGACAAAAAGTAAATATATTAAACCTTAAATGAAAGTGTGAAAGGATGTCAGGCCACAAAATAACACCTAAGAGAATTTGAATATAAGTTTGAAAATCAAGCAATAAGGGAATTGACAGAAAAACTAAATAACTGGAGGAGGAAATTATGAAAAAGTGAATTTCATAAAAATTAGAATAAGACAAAAGGAAATGGAGGCACAATAATAAACTGAAGAAAACAGCTTCCTAAAGAATAGAATGGGATAAATGGAAATGGATGGGAAAAAAACACGGAAAAAAACAACTCTTTAAAAGAGGAGAATGGAACAAATGGAAGAAGGAACATAAAATTTAAAGGAAGAAAATAACTACCAAAAATTAGTATTAGACAACTGTTACTAGTAGCAATGCAATGATCCAGGACAATCCCAAGGGACTTATGAGAAAGAATGCTATCCACACCAAGAGAAAGAACTATGCGAGTAGAAAAGCAGGAAAAAAAAACATATGATTTATCACTTGTTTGTATGGATGTATAATTTGGCTTTTGGTTTTAAAAGATTGCTCTATTCCAAAAATGAATGGTATGGAAATATGTATCAAGTGATAACACATGCATAACCCAGTGGAATTGATTGTTAGCTTTAGGAGGGGGAGAGGGAAGAGGAGAGGGAGAGAAAAATGAAATATATAACCATGGAAAAATATTTAAAAATAAAAAAATTAGAAAAATTGGAATTAGACAAATAGAAACTAAGGAATGCAGAAGATATCAGGCAGCAATAAGACAAAATCAAAACATTGAAAAAAGAAAAGAATTTCTAAACTGTATTACTGAAAAAGTGATTGAGATAGAAAACAGACCCAGTAGAAATAATCTAATAATTAGAATACTTGAAAGCAACAATTAAAAATAGCTTAGAAAGTATATTACAAGAAATCATCAGGAAAACTTCCCTCATATCCTTTCTTGAACAAGAGGAAAAAAGAGAAAAAAATGAGAGAATGCACTGATCACCTCCTGAAAGTGACCACAAAATAAAACAAACACCCCAAGATTATTATAGCCAAATTCCAGAAATCCCAGGCAAAGGAAAAAGCACTACAAAATTCAGAAAGAAACAATTCAAGTACAGTGTATTCATAGTCAGGATTACAAAGTATCAAGTAACTTTTACATCAAAAGACAAGAAGGCATGGAATAAGATATTCCACAAAGCAAAGTATCTGGGACTAAAACCAAGAATTACATAACTAGCAGAATTGACCATAATCCTTCAGGGGAAAATGACATTTAGTAAAATAGAGAGGTTATAGAATTTTCTTTAAAAAAAGAAAATACCTGTAACAAAAATTAGAAGAGAAAAATTCAACACTCAAGAGAGGAAGGTCAGAGCAATAGCAAACTAGAAGACTAGTGAAGGAAATACCTTTAACAGTGAGGAAACCTTGACAAGGCTATCAAATTACAGTGCATAGGCAAACAGCCTCTTTTACCTTCATTTTGGCCGACTCTTGACATAAACTGTCAATGTTTCTCTACCATTTTTTTGACTATTCGGTTAGCTGAACATTTATGATTTTACAGAAAGATTTACATGAAACTTCCATTTGGAATGAATGTAACATAATAAGTTCACCAATTTCAGTCAGCTTATTCAAAGAATTGAATGATTTTTAAAAGTGTTACATCTATATTCCATTAAGAGTAATGGTTTTCCTTCTTTCATTCTATACTGAAATTGCATAGCAATACAATTCTGCAGTCAATTGTGTGAGTTTATGATATATTGAAAACCAATGAAGAGGTTTTCAGTATTTTATATTATCTTCCTCTGGGACTTGATCTCTATTCATAAATAACCTTATTTTCTGAATCCCTAGAATAATCAAGCTTGAAAAAGTGGAAATCTCATCGGACAAAATAAAAAAACTTGCATATTATTTTGAGGTTCCAAAATACAAGCTAACATGAAATTATTTTATAATTTAAAATATAAAAACAAAAGTTGACAAATATACAAAGGCTATGTATGACCTTGTTCATCCACACAGGGCTAAGTCTAGGTACACATGAAGTAATTGTTTAAGAATATTATATAAATTGTTTTTTTAATAATATGAAAAGTAGCAAAGCACAAAATAGAAAATATATGTGCTCAAAAATAACAGTAATACATGCCTTGGTCTGCAAAATGTCCTCAGGGAAAATAAATGAGATGTCTTGAAAAGAAAAATTCTTTTTGAAATTTAAAATCAGCTGTTGGGAGCATCTGGGTGGCTCAGTGGATTGAAAGCCAGTTTTAGAAATGGGAGGTCTTAGGTTCAGATCTGGCCTTAGACACTGCTGTGTGACTCTGGGCAAGTCACTTAACCCCAATTGCCAAGCCCTTACTGCTTTTCTGCCTTAGAACCAATATACAGTATCAATTTTACAAAAATTACAGAATGTAAGGGTTTAGAGAAATAAATAAATACAACAAAATAAAACCAGCTTTTAACTGATCCAACCATTTTGGAGAGTAATTTGGAATTATACCCAGGGAATTATAAAAATGTGTATACTCTTAGATCCAGCAATGCCATTTCTCGGTCTATTTTCTAAGGTAATCAGGGAAAAGGGAATAGAACTCTTATGGTCCAAATTATTTATAGTGTCTCTCTTTGTGATGGCAAAGAATTGGAAATTCAGAGAATGCCCTTCACCTGGGGAATGGATAAACAAATTGTGGTATAAGATTGTAACAGAATACTACTGTACCATAAGAATCGATGAGTAGGCTAATTAAAGAAAAACAAATATGGAAAGAATTACAGAAGACAATGAACAGTGAAATGAGTAGAGCCAAGAGAACATTATATGCAGCTACAAAATTAATAATAGAAGAATAAACTTTGAATGTTAGCTCCAAAGAGTGAACTGAAAGTTGAAAAGAAGAAAGACTTAGTTTGCATAAGTATATTGATGTCCTGGACAATATCTTCTTATGTGCAGAGAGGATAAAGGGCTAGGACATATGTTGATGGGATTTATTCTGTTGATGTGATGAAAAATAAGATAAAATGTGAGATTTTTATTTCATTTATACACAATTTTCTTTTTCTTTGTATGTGGTAATGCTTGTAGTATTTGAATTTGTAAAACAGAATAAAAATTTAAAAGAAAAATAAAATTAATGGTTAATTCAATTGAATCTCTAATGATCTCTGATCCTGATAGATATATATATATATATACATATATATATATATATATATATATATATATGTATATATATATTGTTATAGGTGACAGGGAAAGATGTTATAAGGGACTTGGAAGGGAGGTAATATAGGGATTAGGTAGGATATAATAGGGAGGTACAGAATATAATATGAGGCTGAGGCTAAGGGTAGTAACTGGTAGGATCAGGGAATAAGATAAGTCAAGGACCCAAGACTGGAGGTAATCAAGGGAACAGACTAAGTAGTAGGGAAGTTAAGACAAAATATTGGATAAGGGAGTTTCAGTGATAAAGGATGGTAGTTGAGGTGGTAGGAGAAATAAGGGAATGTCTGAGTTCAGGGAGTATAACACTGAGGTAACTAGGATTTCAAAGGAGAGAATGAATTAATTTAGACAGGCAAACAGGAGCAGGGAATACAAACTGGGATTTAGGCTAAAGACAAACACTGAAGGGAAATAGACTGATTGAAATTAACTACAGATTTTAGTTAATATCACAGGAAGGGACTTGTTTTGAAGTTATACTTCCTTCAAAATGGATGCCCAGTTTCCCTCAAACCCAAAGTATGTTGATTCTATTCCTCTTCTTCCTTTTCTTACTAATTAACTAATGAAGTAATCAAAAGATCTATTTTAAACAAAAAAGGGGTTTATTGTCTTCTCAGGGTGAAAGAATCAAGGAAGCCCTAACAATTCCTTAGACAAACTTCAGATGGGGGAAGGGAAGCAGGAGTATGAGGCTGAGAAAGGACCTGCCTTTACTCAGCTCTCAAGGTGATTTTGAAATCAAAAGGGTTTAGGAAGTTGGATACAAAGACTCAATAAATAATTTGCTGCAAGGGTAGTACTAAACTCTCACAGATTTAAACTAACTCTCTGATTCACTCCTCTCAGACATTTAGGTAAAGGAAATGAAGGTAGGAAATGAGGTAGGATAGGGAGATTCAAAGGTTTTATCTAAATTAACAAATCTCAAAAAACTGCAAAACTAGGCTAAGGTTTCAATCTCCAGAAGGAGCTCAGCTGGCCCCTGGTTCCCTCCATGAGTTCCCAGGTCCAAGTGAAACTCTTCCAAGATTCTGAAACCTCTTAACTGACATAAGCACTCAGCAAAAGCCTGCAAACTGTTAAGCCCTCCTCTTTGTATCACAATATATATGTATTACAATATTCATAGACTTTAGAGAAATGATAAAAATTATAGACCTTGTGTGCAGATGCAAAGCATGGAATCCCTGCAAAGGTACAGGGATGGCCTCACCCAGAGTTCCAGGGGACCCCCCCTGGAGAACTTTGGGTGAGGGGCAGTTGAGAAGGGTTGAAGTCAGTTAATTTGTGGGATTGGATGTGAGCAGGCCCTTAATGCTTGCTCAAGGCTTCCTTTTACTATTAAGGAAGCTAATGCACACTGAGATTAAGAGACTTGCTCAAAGTAACAGAGTACCAAATAAACTTTCCCATAAAGAATAATGTAAATTAAATTTCAGACACCCAGGAAACTTAGATTTTATAAGACATTATATGCATTAATGTACTAAATAAATATTAATAATATATAGATATAAATAAACCAATAATTATTTTAAATAATTTTAACTTAACTTTACCTGTATTGAGAGGAGTTTATGGCCTAAGGAGATGGTGGGATTAGAAAAGTTATTGTCTGAAAGAGGAGATCCCTTCCATAATATCTGAGGGCAACTACCCTTCTGGATTTCCTTCTCTTCCTCTTTTCTATCCCTTATCACCATCAAACCAGGTTTGAGATTCACAAGAGATAAACTTCACAAGGAACCTATCCAATGATGTTTGTTTTTGTCTGCATTTCAAACTTCCTATAATTTGGAAATAGTCTAGTCATTTAACAATTTACAAGAGTGATATTTTTCAAAGACTTTCTGCACTTTGACCCATTTTGGACACATTTCCTTCAGTAATGAGGTGGAGACATTCTTCTTTGCCTCCTCCTCACCTGAAGAAAACTCCCTCACCAGCAGCTATTGCTACTCCCTTTGACTTTCCTGAAGGAGCTCAGTGTAGAGCTCTTCTTGGTGCTCCTGAATTAACACATGATCCTTTCTTTTGGCTCAAGAGGTCATGTGACTCCTGAGATTGTGATACCAACAAATTTTAGCAAACACATGGAATGCCAAGCAAATGTTGATTTTTTTCTTATTAAAACAACTTTTTTTCTCATCAAAATGTGTCCAATACCAAATTCAACAAGTTTAAAATCATTAAATACCAAGTATGACTGTATAATGTATATATGCATATGTGTATATATATATGTGTGTGTGTGTATACATTATATATACATGTACCTTATCACATATTTTGCTTAAACATTTTTATTGTTCTGTAGAGTAAAACTTAATGGATATACAATATTTTATGTAAAACCTAATCTCTAGGTTATTTCATACATTCTACAGCACTGATGTCAGATTCGGACTTTCAGTTATATACTAGATATAAATAAAGGAAAAACACCCTCTTAAGACTGTACATTGTTTAGCTGTTCAATTGAGTCCTACTTTAGGTTGCTTTAAATATTGGCATTTTCTTACTTTGAATCATTAGTGAAAGTTTCCTATTCTATAAATGATTTCCAGCAAAATCACATTGCTCTTATTTAGTGAGTAATCCATGTCTAACCAAGGCCTTTTATTTTAGCGGTCTTTCTTTTTTTATCATTTAGGACACAGACCTACGGCCTTTTAGAGAAGCTTTCACTTAATTTTATCTATATTGTACTAATGCTGACGCATTCTAATTTTTCAAGATTAATTAGGTTCAAAGTATTCAAAATATATATTTTAAATAATTTTAGCCAAATACTATATCTGTAGCTTATTGCAATGGAATGAATGTTCAGTTTAATATAATGAGTTTAGAACAAACCAGAAATAAGTACTCTAAGAAAGAGTATTGAAAAAGGAATCATTTAAAATCATTTGTATTACATTACTTGTTAGAGCAGACTGGACTTGTAAGAGCAAAATAAAGCTCTTAGATATAATTATTCTAATAGAAATAGGATGTCAGTGTATTTATGGTTTTAATTTTTGTATAAACATTTTAGTGGCTTTTCTCTTCTCTATTCTCTCAATCCAATACCACTAACACATATTTTAGAAAATATTGTGAATAGTACTGGGAAACTCTCAATTCAATTTGCTGTCAAAGTGAACCAAGAGCAAATAGAATATGAAGATAATTAACCATGGGAATGGGTAACCAAAATCTAAATATACTCCCTCATTACATACATATGTATACCTATCCATACATATATGTACACACATATACATATATACATCTACATATGCATGTATACATAAAAGGGTGTATCTTACCAAGACTATCATTTGTAGTACTGATGCAGACCATGTGTTGGACTAGATGACCTCAAAATTTTTTCAGTTCTGATAACAATACTTTTTTGCTCTTAGCATTTATGTAATTGCTTGATGAAATTAGAAAATTAGAAATTAGAAGAAATTAGAGAACATGCAGGATTTCTGCTGAACACATGATAGAGATGATAATTAAATTCAGGTCTTCTTAATTTCCAAAGCAAAACTTTTTTATCATCCAAAGATGCAACTACACATTAAAATCGAGGGAAGATGAATAATATTTAATGCTTTGTTTTAAAATAAGACTCCTTGGGATAGAATTATTTAATCTAAATGTATATATCTTAAATTAGGAGGGATTTAGATGCAGAAATTGCCCACGGATGAAATAATTTGATGAAAGAATTAATCTTTATGTAGCACCCTCTCAAAGAAGTACCTTTGCTTATATTTGAAGTTAGCTACACCAATGATATTAGGAAATAATTTACCATATAGATTTTTAAAGAAACTGTATGAAGCCTAATTCATGGGCATTTTTATGTTTAGTTATTTATCAGTTATAATTAAATATTGTGTGCCAGAATTAAAATAAAAGACATACTTTTTGCAGGTTTTTTAGTATTTTCTAGATATCTTAAAAATTAATAGTGTTGGGAGGATTCTTTCAACCTGGAAACCCAAAAAAGTTTCATAACAAGATTATTTCATACTCTTCCCCTTCATTTTGTATTCATCATTTCATCCTATGCCTTGTGTTACAACTTCAAAAGCCTGTAATGGTGACCTACATACATTTAAGAGTAAAACATGATAGCAATCAAAATCTTTTTTAAAAGGTTTAATGGAATTGAATAGGTCTGAGGGACTGTTTTTACTGCAGATTGGAAAAAAAAGGATGTTTATGGCCATTTGCTATGTTTCAACTTCTTTCTTCTTCAGAATAAACATGTAAAGATAAAGAGATAGATTCCTTTTTGTTGACAGCATGCTTAACGTCATCTGCATTCATTTTACTTAGCATATATATTTCTTTAATTGACATTCCTCACTTTTAGATATTTGATGAGACATGTTCATTTATAAATAGCTTGGTTTTTAATTTTTTTCTTTTTTCTTGATTTATTCCACATTGCTTTTTTTGATCCCCTACATTTTGATGGCGATTTTCTATACCATAACTCCATTTAAATTTATGGAATTTCCCCTTTTATTCTGTTTACTCCCTAATAGCTATCCTTTGAGTTAGTTTTTTTGTGATATTTTAAAAAATATTTTGATGAGTAGAATAAACGAGTATATAAACATCAAAAAATTGAATTTTCTGATTTATGTGATCAATAAGTAGCACTCCAAGGCAATTTCAGACTTATAAAAGATCCAAATGTTAAAGGGCTTGAGAAAGGATCAGGGCCATTGAGAGGATTTTGCTCTACAATTATTGGGAAAATATGGGAGTGGTTTGGGTACTTGCATTTCTTATACGCGTGATAATTCTCTTAAATACTGCTATTAACTTTTGCACAATGAAAATATCTTCATTAGTTTATTGCCAGTTTTATCAGCTCTTTCAGAAAATGCAGTGCAATAATCTAAAAGCCAAATTCAGAAGGATAATGGTCTTTAAAGGCTATATGTTTATACTGAAGATATCAGCCTAATTAGGGTTCTGGTATTGCCTGATGGTTAAGAAATCCAGTGTTCTGATTGGTATTACAAGTTATAGAAATTGATTTCAACAGGAGACTAAAAATGTTAACCAAGCTTGGTGAGGTATAAACAGAATTAAGTAAAAACAAACTGGATTTTCCCTTTTTAATAACTTGCAGATGAAACCTACCAATAATAATGGGTCCCTAAATGTCAATTTCTTATACTCTGAGGAATGTTTTATATCCAACTATTATGTACATTCATGAGACAAGCAGGACATAAATATTATCCTAAAATGGAATCAGCCCACAAAAAAAACCACCAACCTAAGAGATATTTTTTATACCCAAGGGAAAACTTAATGGGCAAATACAGTCACTTCATCTGTCAGAGGAAAGGGTTGAAGGATGGAGCACTGACAACCTTCCTTTATAGAATCTTGGGACCTTGGATAAATCTGAGCCAAATTTATAAGAATATTAGTGATTCCCCATTGTCAAATGGTCGAAAGATATTAAAAACTGGTTTTATGATGAAGAAATCAAATCTATCAGTTATCATATAAAAATGTTCCAAATCACTCAATTAGAGAAATATAAATTGTGAAGTAACACTTTAACCTCTCCTGATTGGCCAATATGACAGTAAAGGAAAATGATAAATGTCAGAGGGGATGTGTCAAGATTAGAACACTAATGCACTATTGGTGGAGTTGTGAACTGATCCAACTATTCTGAGAGCAATTTGATACTATACCCAAAGGGCTATAAAACAGTGCATACCCTTTGACCCAGTAATACCATTATTAGGTCTGTATCTCAAAGAAATAATAAAGAGGGAAAGGACATATTTGTATAAAAATTTTCATATCAGTTCTTTTTTTGTGGCAAAGAATTGAAAATTCATGGGATGTTCATCAATTGGGGAATAGCTGAACGAATTGTCATGTTGTGATGGAATACTATTGTGCCATAAGAAACAAGGACCAGAATGATTTAGAAAGAGCTGGAAAGACCTACATGAGTTGGTGAAGAGTGAAGTAAGAAGAATCAGAGATCATCTTAGATAGAAACAGCAATACTTCATCATAATCAACTAAGACAGGCTTATTCTCAGCAAAACAATGGTCTGGGACAATTCAGAAGGACTTATAAGAAAGAATTCAATCCATTTCCAGAGAAAGAATGGTTGGAGTTGGATTCAGATCCAAGTATACAATTTTTTATGTCAGTTTATTTATTTATTTGTTTGTTTTAATTTAGGGGTTTTGGTTTTTCATGAGTATTCTTTTACAATAACAATCAACATGGAAATAGGTTTTGCTTGATCATACATGTATAACTCAGATCAAATTACATACCATTTCTGGGATGGGGGAGGAAATGGAGGGAGGGAGACAATTTGGAACTTACAATTTCTGAAAATATATATTAACATTGATATAATACGTAATTTTAAAAATAAAATATAAAAAAGTCTGGGATCTGAAATTTCAAGATAATGCTGCATTTTTACATTAATAACTCCAGTTGGTTTCAACTCCATGTCTCCACTTTCCCCAATCTTTTCATTAGGTTATAAACGCCCTCAGGGAAACAATTATCTTTCTTTTGCTTTTTTTTATAGTCCCAAGTCTTAATAGGAGCTTAACAAAAGTTAATTGAAATGAGTTGACTTGTCACTCTTCTAATTACTTAGAGATCATGTCTGTAGGAAGTTTTGAGAAGGTATTAATAGTTTAAAATAAATGGTGATCAGTTGCCACAACAGAATTAGTTGATTTTCTACTTAGTACTATACTCTATTTAGATAGGTGACTTGTCAACTTAACAATTCATTGAAATAGACAAGATATATCAAGTTTTCATCATATCACATATCTGATCCATTTCATTTACCTGAAACATAATAATTTCTCCACAAAATGTTATAATCTAGAATAAACAGAAATTTTTCTTACTTAATTCATAGTAATTTTTGGTTTTATTTTTAAATGTCTATTTTCACTTATGATATAGGTAGTAACATATTTTTATTTACATTTTTATACCTCTTGTGGCAATCTAAGGTGACCGTATTCAATTAGATATTTTCTAGCTAGAAGTCAGTGAACCCATAAAATTAAGTGTCAAAAAAGAAAAACCATTAAGTTGTTAAGTATATAAATATCTAAAAAATAGATATTTTATTAGCTTTTCTATCCTTTCAAATTTTTGTACATCTTTGATATTTTTACTTCTAACTTCTGGAAAATATTACATAGACTCAGCCCCTCTACTGACTACTCACTCAGTCCTCGAATATTTAAAATATGATTCCCTTTCCTTTGCTAAAACTAGTCTGTATACGGCCATCAATGAGCTAATTGACAAATTCTGTCTCAGTTCTGCTTCTTCTCTGTGTTTTTTTAAAAAATCAGTTTTTAACTAGCACCCTCTTTAATTCTTTTGCTTAATTTATTTTTTTTTTGAAACTTCGACATCTTTCAATGGGCATATTTCTGTACATACTGGAGAAGATAAAGATAAAAGAAACATAAAAAGTCATTTCATAAATTCAAGACCTTATTTTTAATACTATTCCTTTTGCCTAGTATTGTTTCTAATTTTTTTTCTATTCTCTCTGTGTATTTTTTTCATTTGCTTTTCATTAATTAATTTGTTTATTTACTATATTAAAATTTCAGGTAACTCCTTCCTTCTCTTCTCTCCTTACATTAGAGAAAGCATAATTGGACAAAAAGGACATATGTATATATAAAATTATATCTTGCTTATTTATATTTGTCAGTTCTTTCTCTGGAGGTGGAAAAGTACAAGGCATTTTTCAATAATATTTTTGTTTCTTTATATATTGTACTTTTAGTTCTTTAGTTTGACTCGGTAATTTCATATAAGTTTTTCAATTTAATTCTTTTTTTTATTTTTTAGAAAAATTTTCCATGGTTACATGATTCATGTTCNGAGGGGTCCTGTGTGGTTCGGTCAGGAGAGATCGAGCAGCTGCTCCTTACTCTGCCGCCATCATAACCGGAAGCCTCTTTATTTTATTTTTTAGAAAAATTTTCCATGGTTACATGATTCAAGTTCTTACTTTCCCCTTCGCCCCCCTTTTCTCCCCCCTCCACCATAGCCAAAGAGCATTTCCACTGCTTTTAACATGTCATCAATCAAGACCTATTTCCATATTATTGATAGTTACATTAGTTTGGTTGTTTTGAGTCTACATCCCCAATCACGTCTGCATCAACCCATATGTTCAAGCAGTTGTTTTTCTTCTGTGTTTCCATTCCTGTAGTTTTTCCTCTGGATGTGGGTAGCATTCTTTTCCATAAATTCCTCAGAATTGTCCTGGGTCATTGCATTGCTGCTAGTACAGACGTCCATTACATTCAATTTTACCACAGTGTATCAATCTCTGTGTACAATGTTCTTTTGGCTCTGCTCCTTTCACTCTGATTAATTCCTGGAGGTCATTCCAGTTCATATGGAATTCCTCCAGTTTGTTGTTCCTTTGAGCACAGTAGTATTCCATCACCAGCATATACCACAATTTGTTCAGCCATTCCCCAATTGAAGGGCATACCCTCATTTTCCAGTTTTTTGCTACCACAAAAAGAAAGAAAAAAAAGTTAGAAAAAAATTACAAAATGTAAAATAAATAATTTTGATTATATTAAATTAAAAAGGTTTTGTACAAACAAAAATAATGCAATCAAAATCAGAAGGGAAACAACAAACTGGGAAAAAAATATTTATAACAAAAACCTCTAACAGAGGTCTAATTACTCAAATATACAAGGAACTAAATCAAATTGTATAAAAAATCCAGCCATTCCCCAATTGATAAATGGGCAAGGGACATGAATAGGCAATTTTCAAATAAAGAAAATCAAAACTATTAAAAAGCACATGAGAAATTGTTCTAAATCTCTAATAATTAGAGAAATGCAAATCAAAACAACTCTGAAGTATTACTTCAAACCTAGCATATTGGCCAAAATAAGAGAAGGGGAGAGAAATGAATGTTGGAGGGGGTGTGGTGAATTTGGGACATTAATGCATTGCTGGTGGAGTTGTGAACTCAGCCAACCATTCTGGATGGCAATTTGAAAGTATGCCCAAAGAGCTCTAAAAGACTGTCTGCCTTTTGATCCAGCCATAGCATTGCTAGGTTTGTACCCCAAAGAGATCATAGATAAAAAGACTGGTACAAAAATATTTATAGCCATGCTTTTTGTGGGAGTAAGTTTTTCAATTAAAAAAAATTAACCTCCTCCCAATTTCTTGTGGTGCAATAGTATTCCATCCCAATCATAGGCCACAATTTGTTTAGGCATTCTCCAGTTGATGGGCATCCCCTAAATTTCCATTTCTTTGCCACCACAATGAGAATTGCTATAAATATTTTAGAATATATAGGTTATTTTACTTCTTACCTGATCAACATAGAAAATAAAATTCTTAGTGTTATTGCTGGGTCAAAAGGTATATACAGCTTAATAAATTTGGGGCATAATTCTATATTGCTTTTCAAAATGGTTAGAGTTTTTCCAAGAATATCTTAGTATCCCCATTTTTCCACATTCCTTTCAACATTTGTCATTTAACCTTTTTTATTGTTTTAGCCAGTGTGATTAAGTGTGAGATGATATCTTAGAGTTGTTTTGATTTGTATTTCTCTAATCAATATATTTAGATATTTTTAAAATATTTACACGGAGTTTTAATTTCTTTATCAAAAAGCTGTCCATATGTTTTGACTGTTTATCAGTTAGTGATTGACTTAAACTCCTGTGAATTTTGACAAAGTTGTCTATATATTTTAAATATGAGACATCTATCCAGGAAAATATGTGGAAATACCCTTCCCCCTCAATCTACTGCTTTCCTTCCTATTTTGGCTATGTTGTCCTGTATTTGGACTCAAATATATATAAATATAATCGAGAATGATTAATTCAATGTTAGATAGCATCAAAAATGGGAGTATTCAAAAAAGGCAAATGATAATCTTTTTGCAGCTAGATGGTATACTGGTTAGAATTCTAGACTGTAGTGGTAGTATAAGTTGAGAGAAGAAGACATTGTTGAGAGATACAGAAATAAATTCTAATACTTTCCAAAAGATTGGCTATTTGTGGGAATTGAGAAAGAAATATAGTGGTGCCACAGTCTACCAAGTTGAGTGGAAAGAGCATTGAACTAGAACCCCAAAGACCTAAATTTAAATTGTTTTTGGATCCATATTACCTTGATAATAATAGGCATCTCATTTCAATTCTCTAATCCTCAGTTTCTCATCAGAAAAATAAAAGGGTCAGTTAAGGGATGGTGAAAGTGACTGAATATAACAAATAATTTATTTATGTATTTGTTGTGTAATAATCAAAACAACACACATACATACACATATACTTGTGTTATTGTGTATCCAATCTGATTGTACTGCATGTTATAAATACCTTAATGACTATAGACTTATTTGTGTGATATCTTTTCCAATTCCAAAATATTTTTGAGCCATAGATGTATTGTCAAAATAATGACTGCTGAAGTATAAAACTGAAGGATGTATTTAGACAATCATAGGGCAATATAGAGAAAACTAGTGTTATACTTTATTATGCACTTTTACTGTATTTAATTTTTGTGGCTTGAATTTTTTTTCACTTTGACAGTCTTTATTGAGTGAAATAATCAAGGAGTTATGCAACTCATCTCTTTCCTTTGTCCAGGTAAGCACAGACAAATCTAATCTTAACTTTAGAGTACCTAATTAAATATTCAGACTTTTCAGATTCTTAAGGGGATTGTTTCTGAAAGCTTTTCATTGCAAGCTTTAATTATCTCCTTTTAGGTGTTACAGAAATAGTCACTCTTTATCAGTTCTTGAAATTTTCCATCTTCAAATAGTTTTGTGAATATATTTCCAGTAAAGCACTGAACTACTCAAGATTATTAAGGTTTGCTTTAAATATGTAGGATTGTTTTCTTAGGTCTTTTTGTCTTCTCTTTTGACTTATTTAACCAAAATGACTAAAAGGAATTAGAAGAACATTTTGAAAAAAACTGTAATATTTTATAAATAGTCATAAATCCTAGTAACTTACTCTAAAATGTTAATTCACTTCTCATATTTTAAGGACATATAAGAAATCTTTTTCTAAATTTTATTTTCATTGTCATGCAAAATATACTTCCACATTGGTCATTGTTGTAAAAGCACATTCATACCAAACCAAAACCCCAAAATAAAACCACAAGTACAGTGATGTGAAAGTTGACTCCAAAAGTTCTTTCAGTTGGATAGCATTCTCCATCATAAGTTGTTCATGATTGTCCCAGATCATTCCTGAATGTAGACAAGTTTTCACAGATAATTATCTTTCAATAGGGCTGTTATTATGTACAATGTTCTCCCAGTTCTGTTTATTTTGCTCTGCTTCAATTCCTGCATATCTTTCCAGATTTTTTCTGAAATCATTTTGCTTTTCATTTCTTATAGCACAATAGTATCTCATCAACAACATGTATCACAATTTGTTCAGCCATTCCTGAACCTATGTATGTTCTCTCAATTTCCAATTCTTTACAACAAAAAGAGCTGCTGTAAATATTTTTGTACAAAGAGGTCTTTTCTCCTTTTTCATTTTCTCTTTGGGATACAGAAACAGTAGTAGTAGTAGTAGTACTGGATCAAAAGTAAGCACAGATTCACAGCCTTGAGGGCATAGTTCCAAATTGTACACTAAAATAGTTGCGTAAGTTCACAAGTACACCAATAATGCATTAGTGTCCCAATTTTGCCATATCCCCTACAATATTTACCATTTTTCTTTACTTCCATATTGGCCAATATGATTGGTGTGAAATGGTACTTCAGAGTTTTAATTTGAATTTCTCTAATCAAGAATGATTTAGAACATTTTGTATAATTATTGATGGTTTTGATTTCTTCATCTGCAAATTGTTCATATCTTTTGACCATTTGTCAATTGGGGAAAGGCGTGTCTTCTTATAAATTTGGCTTAGTTCTCTATATATTTGAGAAACTAATCTTTTGTCAGAGAAATTTTTAATAAATTTTTCCCAGTTTGTAGTTTCCCTTCTAATGTTAGTTCTATTTGTTTTGTTTGTACAAACCATTTTTATTTTAATTCAATCAAAATTACTCATTTAAATTTTATAATGTTCTCTATTTCTTGTTTAATCATAAATGTTTTCTCTTCTCCAAATATTTGCCAGGTAAACTACTCTGTTCCCCTAATTTAGTTGTGGTATCATTCTTAATATTGAAATCATATATCCCTTTTGATCTTATCTTGGTATGCAATATGAAATATTGGTCTATACCTATCTTTTGACATACTGTTTTCCAAATTTTCCCAGAAGTTTCTTTTAAACAGTGAGTTCTTATTCTAAAAGCTGAATCTTGGATTTATCCAGGTTGCCAAGGTCATTTACTCCTGTATATTGTGTATCTAATTTACTCTATTGACCTACTATTCTCTTTCTTAGCCAGTACCAAGTTATTCTGAAGATAGTACAGTTTGATATCTGGTACTGCTGGGCAACATTCTTCAACGCTTTTTTTTTTTTATTAGTTCACTTGATATTCTTGATCTTTTGTTTTCTAGATGAATTTTCTTATCATTTTTCTAATCCTATAAAATAATTATTTGTTGTTTGATTGGTATGACACTGAATAAATTAATTTAGATTGAATTGTCAATTTAATTTTATTTGCTCATCCTACCAAAGAGCAATTAATATTTTCCCCAATACTTAGATCTGACTTTGTGTGAAAAATGTTTTATAATTGTATCCATGTAATTCCTGTGTTTGCCTTGGCAATTAGATACCCAGGTATTTTATATTGTTTAGAGTGATTTTAAATAGAGTTTCCCTTTCTAACTCTTGCTGCTGAAATTTGTTGGTAATATATAGAAATGCTGATGATGTGCGTGGGTTTATTTTGCATCCTGCAAGTTTTCTAAAATTATCAATTATTTTAACTAGTTCTTTAGTTGCTTCTCTAGGATTCTGTAAGTATACCATCATAACAGCTGCAAAGAATGATAATTTAGTTTCCTCATTGCCTACCAATTCCTTCAATTTTGTTCTCTTCCTGTTCATTAAAGCTAACATTTCTAATACAATATTAAATAATACTGAGGATAGTAGACATCCTTGCTTCACTCCTGATCTTTTTGGGAAGGCTTCTAATTTATCTCTATTGCAGATGATACTTGCTGAATGTTGTAGGTAGATACTACTCATCATTTTAAGGGATGTCTCATTTATTCCTAAGCTTCCTAGTGTTTTTAGTAGGAATGGATATTGTATTTTGTTGAAGGCTTTTCTATGTGTATTGGGAAAATCATGTGATTTCTTGTAGTTCACTTATTGATATTATCAATTATGCTGATAGTTTTCCTAATATAAAACCAGTCCTGCATTCCTGGCATAAATCCTATCTGGTCATCTGGTCATAGCGAATGATCATTGTGATATATTGCTGTGGTCTCCTTATAGGTTTTTTTTTTTTTGCATTTTTCTATATTATTTAATGAAATTGGTCTAAAAATTTCTTTCTCTCTTTTTCTTTGTATTTCTTCTCTATTTTCAAAATTAGTTTATGTAGCATTGAGTTTAATCTTTCTTTAAAGGTTTGATAGAATTTAATTGTGAATCCATCTCACCCCAAAATTTTTTTTTCTAACTGAGCCATTGATAGCTTGTTAAAAGCATTTTGCTGAGATGGGATTATTTAAGTATCCTAATTTAATGTTTGTTAATCCTGGACATTTTCAATATTCATCCATTTCACTTAGATTGTGATATTTATTGACACATAATTAAGCAAAAGGCTCCTATTAATTCCCTTAATTTCCTCTTCATTGATGGTAATTACACCCATTTCATTTTTGATAGTGATTATTTGATTTTCTTCTTTTCTTTTTTAATCATATTAACTAATAATCTTTTTTTTTCATAAAACCAACTACTGGTCTTATTCATTATTTAAAAAGTCTCATGAAGTCATTAACTTCTAGTTACACAATTTTAACGTTTAAGAAATTACTTTCTTCCATTAGCTTTTGAGCCTCCTTTGTCATTTGGCCCATTTCTTCTTGCATTGCATTCATTTTTCTTCCCCATTTTTCCTTTGCCTCTCTTAACTGATTTTTTTTAAACCCTTGTACTTCGGTGTATTGTCTCATAGGTGGAAGAGTGGTAAGGGTGGGCAATGGGGGTCAAGTGACTTGCCCAGGGTCACACAGCTGGAAGTGGCTGAGGCCGGGTTTGAACCTAGGACCTCCTGTCTCTAGGCCTGACTCTCACTCCCCTGAGCTACCCAGCTGCCCCCTCTCTTAACTGATTTTTGAAATCCTTTTTCAGGTCTTTCAGCATCTGAGACCAATTCATATTTTTCTTTGAAGCTGCTCCTGTATTTGCTTTGCTTTCACTATTCCCCTTCTGTATCTGCCTTGCTCTTTTTCACCTTAAGAATTTTTCTAGGGTTGTTTTTTGTTGTTGTTGTTTTATTTTGTTTTATGTTAACTAATTTTGGACAGTTTTTTTCTTGACTTTCACTTTTTCTTTAAATGTAGGCTCTGTTCTCTGGGAGAATAGGGCATACTCTTAAACTTTGGTTCTTCCGTGATGCTGCTCTTAACCTTATTTCTTGATTTCTACAAGTTTTAGTTATTCTCAGAGGTTTGGGAATATATTTTTCACGAATTCTTGAAGTATGGCATCTAGCCTTTTTTTTCTTTTTGTTTTGTTTTCCACAAAGATTAATTCTTAAAATTATCTCCCTTAGAAATACTTCTAATTACTTATTTTTGAGATATATTATTTTGTTCTTGTTCAGATTTTTGAGTTTGTTTTAATATTCATTGTTATTTCAATGTCATTTTATTCTGTTTTTCTATTCTAATTTTCAATTAGTCTGCAATTCAGTTTTGTAATCTTATATTATGTTGTTAATTTTCCTTTCAATATTGTTTTTTCTTTCAAGGCCATTATTTATTTTCTAGTCCTTTCATCATTTGTGATGCTTTATTAATATTGTGTTTATTTCCTTTAAAAAATCTGGGCTTTATTTTTTCTCATATTTCTAGTTGATTTCTTAGACAAATTTACATAGGATGTCTTATTTTATGTCTAGATAATGTATCCATTTTGATCCTATCTTAGTGAATGATGTATGATATTGGCCTATATCTAGTTTCTGCAAAACCAACTTTTAACATTTCCAGCAAGTTTTACCAAATTTTGATTTCTGTAAAAGCTGGATCTACGCTTTTGTGAAATACAAGGTTACTACAATATTTTGTTGGTCATCTGGTTTATTGTATATCTGGTTTATTTCTTAGGCAGTACCAGATAATATTTTTATATACAAACTCTCAAAGATCTTACATTCACACATACTTATATGTGTGTAGGCAGTTGTGTGTAAATATACACACAAATATTTATATGTGACATATAGATAAAGTAATAGTTAGATGCATCAAGTAAATTATATTTACAGGAAATCCAAAGAAAAAAATCACATATTCACAAATTGATTAATTATTCTATATTTTCTTCCTCATATAGACATTTTATTATTTTAGGATACTCATACTATGAGCATACTAATGTGTGCCATTGCTGAGTTCTCCAAGCTGAGGTGTTTAGGGGGAGCTCAATTTATAGTCTTTGAAAAAGATTTATGAAACAAATGATGATATAGAGTTGAAAATTAAAAAGCAGCAATACAAATTTGAGTATCACTGGAATATTACAGAAACAAATGACATTAACACTGAAATTAATTACAGCATCCTAGATAATTGCTTTGTATTTTTTTGCCTAGATAGCAATGTCTCATCTATCCCTTGCCTTTGCCATACTATCAAGCTTAAAGTCCCCCCAAAAGTAGAAAATTTAGGATCCCCTTATCACAAATACTATTTCTACCAAAGTCCTTCTTTCCTGTATTTGGTAATAATTAATTTTCTTCACCAGCAACAAAAGTCATGCTACAATTAGTTCCCATTCTACCTTCACCATCAATTTTTGTATACTACGACTTCAATACATTATTTAGAAAATACTCTTATTCTTTGCTTCATCTTCAATGGTGTTCCCTGCGTGCATTTCTGAAAGTCATACAAAACGTCCTGGAGAAAATAAAGTGGGCATTAACAAATGAGAACAGATAGAATTTAAAATATTAAACAGAACATTGAAGATTAAGAGCCTTTAAGCAAGTATATTCCTCTTTAAACAATATAACTTTAGGATATAATTATTTTGAAAGTACTTTGCAAAACACTTTATGTAGCAAAAGAATATAATTACAGAGCCATTTAATAAGTTCAAAAGAACCTCACTGATTCACGTTTTGCTAATCCAGAAACTCAATAATTGTCATACTAAAACCCCCAGTTGTCACAACCTACTTCTAAAGAAAAAACAGCAAAAATCTTTGTAAAATCTCATATTACCAAGACTGTCTTAAATTACCAAAATACATTGCAAAAGATTTATAAGTACAGCCTGAAGAATATGCATAAATAATTTAAATATTATATCAGAATAAATTAACAAAATGCTTTCTGCTCTGCATGTTTTTTTTATTCTTGTGTTTATTATTTTTGCTTTCTAGTTTACAGTTTCAGTATTGTAAAATAGATCAACTTTCATTAATGCAAATTGCTAGTTTCTCTTATAATCTGAGAGAAAAGGAATAACATGAAGAGAAAGGGAATAAAAGCCAAGCTTTCAGCTAACATTCAGAATTAAATGGAACTGTAGGGAATTCATGAAGGAATTACAAATGGGAACAACTAACACACATACACATTTATGAAAAATAAGGAAAGGCATGAAGTTACTTTGAACAATTAAATTTAAAAAGAAATTAAGTCCCTAGAGGCATTAGTATAAAATTCTATGGCCTTAAATGCACATATTGATTAATTATATATGGTTTAAAGTATTGCCTACCATATAGTAATGTATTTAAATATATGGTAATAGAATAGGATAAAAGAATTAGAGATAGATTCAGCTTTAAGAAAAATATGATTTATTTTCATTCATAAATAAAAATAAATATTTATCTCTATATGTAACTATAAACATATTTACATATATATGTATACACATACCTGCATATATATTCTAAATCTACATATCTATTTAGGTTAAAAGAATTGAAGATTGAGAGATAGAAGGTTATTTAGACGTCATCCTGCTTCACTTCTCTTAGGGTCTATATGAGAGTTTCCAGGCTGTGTAAAAAACAATATGAAAGACCAGAAACTTTCATCCTTATAACCTCTCAAACCTCTCCAAAATAGTAATTATACATGAGATAATGCAATTCAGAATCTCTTCACTGGCTTTGACACCAAAAACTAAAATGTGGTAAAAACCTAATGAGATAACAGTAGAAAAGGATTACTTACTTAATTAATTAATCCCTAATATATTTATTCAGCATCCTCTACCTTGAGGTCACCATATTTTGCAAGCCCATACAAGCTGATCCATGATTGTTATTTCAGATTAATAGTGTTCTTAGCAGCAACACAGATCAACCAGAGGAATAGTGAGAACTTGGTCAAGTCCCCAACATATAGAGTATTCTGTTAGATCTGGGAGTGCAGTTGTGTTATTCTCATAGACTTCACTTGAAACATAGTTGAGGCTTGTGAAATATGAATTTTCCAGAACATGAAGAAACTCAGAAAGTTTTAAAATGCGACCTCCAGAGAAACAACCATCCAATGGAAATTGCCATGAGGTGTATAGAAAACAGCAAAGATCTTAGGAGGAAGAAATGATCATGAGCATAAGAATGTTAACAAGTACGAAGATAGTAATAACAGAAAGCAATGTGGCATATAGATCACTTAAATTCAGATAAGGCGAAGGAAAATGAACCAATATGTGAGGTATGTACTTTATGGCTCAGAGCAGACAACCATAAGAACATGTTTCTGAATGACCTAAGAGACAGATAGAAGTTTTAACAATGAAATTTATTCGCCTTCACAGTAGAAATAATTGGAACACAGAAAACAAAACAAAGATTTGAATCTCTAAGGTGGCAAACTTTACTTAAAGAAACAAAGGAGAAATAAATGTTTGTAATTCAAATGTATAGAACAGATATGATATTTAAAATAAAAACTAAAAATAATAATATTTAATGAAAATATGATCTTTATTCAAGCAAAACATATTCATCTCAAAGAATGCACAGACTCAACTGAATGATCATAACTCTCTAAAGAAAACGTGGCATATCCCAGGGATGGTGAACCTTTTGGAGACCATGTGCTGTGGCCCACAATTTTCCCCTATCCCTGCTTTACCAGGGTTTGGGAAGGAGAAACTGCTAGGCAAAGGGGCAAATGAAGTAAAAAAATGCCCTTACAGTTAGGGTTAGCTAGCAATAAATTTAGGGACAGGGCTAGGGAGGAACATGGCTTGAGCTCTCCTCTCCCCTCCAGCTCTGCTGCCTGTGACTCACCCACCTTATCCCAGACAGTGAGGAAGTGCTCCCATTGGGATGTTGGGTAGTGGGGTGGGTCAAGTGAAAAAATGTCCTCAGGCTGCTGGAGAGGAGAGGAAGCCTTTCAAGTAATAAACTCTGGCAGGCCTGGGAGCTTGGCGACGGAGAGGTCTCTGTGTGCCTTTTCTGGAACACACGCCATAGATTTGCCATCAGACACTTATCCAAAAACATAAACACCATTGTACAAGAAATAATGCAAGGAAACTGTCAAAGTTTCAAAAAATTTTTTAAAAAGAAAGTAAAATTCCATTTGAAATAATATTCAGATCATCCTGCAACAGATGGGCAACAACATAGATCATATTGATCCTTATGGCTTTTCAAACCTGTCTGAAATAGAAATTATGTTTCAAGCATAAAATAACTTTTTTATATTATATGTACTTGGTTAAAGACACCCATAATCCAAAAGAAGTTCAAAAATAAAAACAAAAACAAAAAAGTGTGAGCTAATGGGCTTCCTTAGCACTTCTGCCTTATCTTCTATATAATAAACAACAATACTATACTATCACACCCAAGGGCATGACACAAGTTAACAATAATTATAACCCACATTTTCACTTGCTTCTAAACCTCAAATCCATTTGAAAAAAAAATTTTGCCTTTTCTATAAAATAGATAAGGAGACATAGCATCTCAATAATAAAAGGAGACATAGCATCTCAATAATAAAAGCCTGCCAAGGGCCATAACTACATAATGTACTGTAAACCTCTAAACATCTGATGCCAGACCAACAAATTAAGAAATAGAAGGAGGAGCCAGAAGGCCAAGACAGAACATTCTGTTTGTGGAGGTCGGGGTAGAGGTGAGATATGGTGAGAAAGAATTGTGCAAATCTCCAGGACTCTGTAGGAAGGAGAACAAGATTTAGCCAGGACCAGTTTTGACTAGGCAAAAGTCATTTGAGTCAGATGCATAAATTTTTGAACCCTGAGTTGCTGAGAATGGGATAAAGTGAGACAATTTGAGATCTCACTCCAAAGGAAACCATAATCTGAGGGAGAGAGTCAAAGTTAGCAACAGGGGAAATAAGTAAGGAAAAAAAGTCCGAATTTACTAGAGATTTTAGGAAAAAAGTCATCTCAAAAACCTTCAACATAAACACATAAACCAAATAGAAAAAGAGTAACAACAGAGTGAATTATGGAGTCTAAATAAATTCAGAAATCTTTGAATAAAGATTATAAAATGATGGAAAATAATCTAACACTTTCTATGACAGAGATTCCTCTGTAATGCAAGGAAATTATCATACCACATACTATCCTTTAGTAATTCAAAAAAATGACAATTATGAGAATAAAAGTTGTGGCTTGCCCAACAAAAATAATGGGCAAATGAGAAAAATTGAAATATTGTGATAACAAGCCTCACCAAAAAAACAAACAAAAGAATACTGAATTGGGATACAAATACAAAGAAGGTCAAGCATAAACTAGAGGAAGAAAATAAAAAAATGAATGTGAATCATGAAAGGAAAATATATTGAATTTGAAGACAGGGAGGCATAAAGACAATTTATAAATCATAAATATTACATACCATTTGACCAGACAAAAATCATTAACATCATAATGAAGTGTATATATATATATATATATATATATATGAAGATGAGAATTATCCAGAACTTCTGAATATATAAAATCAAACACCAATGGAAAGAATTCAGAGATCATCTCCTGGAAAAATAAAACAAAACAATATATGAGGCTACAAATTCCAAAATAAACAGTGGTTAAATTGAGCACTTCACTTTAAAAACAAAAAATTCTGCAAATAATCAGAAGAATTTCAAATACAAAGTAAGAGGAATTCAAATAATGTAATAGTATTCTGAAATCATGAGAACACTTACAAGGGAATGGAATAATATGTTTTGAAGAATAACAGCTCAAGTTACAACCCCAGGTGAACTACCCTGAAAGTGTAAGTTTAAGTATAAATAAAAAGATGTAAATTCAAAAACAAAGAGGCATTTTAAATATTTTTTATAAAGAAGAACAGAACTGAAAAGATACTTCATTCTGAAATGCCTTAAGCAACAAAAATACAAGAGTCAGTAAATGTAGTCAACAATGATGTCAATAGCAATGGAAATCATTAAGAGACCATTAACTAAATAAAAAGGAAAAAAATGGTAAAGATAGAAATGTGATAGAGGTAACAACAAAAAGGCAATTAAAGGTTATTATGGCCTGAAATTTGAGATATCCTGGTTATTTGTGAATCAATGTTTTTGAGTGGGGTTGCATTAAAACATATGCAGAGAGAGAGAGAGAGAGAGAGAGAGAGAGAGAGAGAGAGAGCGAGAGAGAGAGAGAGAGAGAGAAGAAATCAGGAGGAAAGAAAGGAATGTGTCGAGTCAAATCAAGACTAGCAATGAGTGAGGGGAAGTTGACCACTCTGATATCAGAAAAAGAAGAGCATATAGGGGAGTGGGTGGGGGAAGAAAAAGGCAAAGATTATATAATGGGATGTTAAGGATACTACTTTTGTAGTGGGAGATTTTACTAATTATTTTATTGGTAAAAAGAGAAGGTGAATGAAAGATGATGACTTTGCACTGGGTATGGACTGTGCCATTTGTTGCTGAAAAGTATGTTTTCTTCCTGAATTGGCAGGTAGGACTTTGAAGCCAAGTGGGGCAACTTGCACCTGGAGGAGTGGGAGAATACTGAACCAGGGAGATTTTTGAGGCAACTGTGGGGGAAAACAAACATATTAAGGAGAGAGTATAGAACAATAGTGAACTATACAATTTAGAGGTATGGCGGAGGAGGAGACTTACCATGGATTAGTATACTCTAGTGATTTCCAAACTTTTTTGGCCTACCACCCCCTTTCCAGAAAAAATATTACTTAGCTCCCCCTGGAAATTATGAAACTATTTATTGAACTCAGAATAGAATGTAATACAAAAAAAGTGTGGCCATCACCGCCCCCCAGATCGCTGCAGCACCCACCAGAGGGTGGTGGTGCCCACTTTGGGAATCACTGGTATACTCTATGACACCTACAATAAGCAACATTGTTCAGGAAGTGTAAAGAAAAAAAAATACTGGGAAACAATCTTCTGAACCAAAATTAACTTTTATTGTTAGGTCTGTAAATCACAGTCAGGGTCAAGATACACTGAAGTAGAGTCTAAAAGGTCTAGCTCATTTGTTAATTAGTATATATACTTTATTCAGGTCAACTGAATATTTTTTCTCAGAGAGCAACCAGTGTTATAAATAAAATAGGGTCTCACCAGAGTTTTAAGCATTTATTAATAAAATGTGGAGAGATTTGAGAGAGAGAAAAGATATAGATATATATCTCTTAAAGAAAGATTGCCCTGATTATTATTGATTTTCTAGTTAGCTGGTGAAGGCTATATAATCTTCTTAGACCAGCACAAGAGCCAGTATCTTTAAGAGCCAAAGTTCAGAGCCCCAAAATCAGCTCAGGCTTGGTTTTATCTAACTTTCTCATTTTGACATGTCACATTTTATAGGCGTTGTCTTGCCCTTCCTCCTTTGCTAGGGGTGCCCTGGGGACATTTGCCCTGCCACATTATTTTCTTACCTTAATTGCTGGTTTTCCTGCTGACCGCAGGAGGCACCAGATTTTAGATTCTATCCCTGTGATCAAGGTCCCCTCAATAACTTCCTTCATAAAGCAGAATTTCATCTTCTAAAAACAAGAGGGTTGTGTTTTTTTCTTCTCTCTTTTGTAAGGTAGAGGATATAACCATCTTCTCCATACTTAGTGAAAATTTTTTAAGTGGCCAAGGTTACTCTGTAGTTTCAAAGCCAAATGAAATATTATAATATCTGGATACATTCCAGGACACTGGAGGCATGCAGAAACTTTCCTTAGCAAGGACATTTTTTGCAGGGCATTTCTCTTATTATTTTACTCACATAAAAAAAAGTTCCTCTGAAGGGGGAACCCTACTTCAGCACAACTAAAGAGGTATGCCAAGAAAAACATTTCAATTCTTGAACTGTTGGGTCTGAGGGTGTAGAAGGGGAATCTCAGGACCTCCTCTATGTGCTGTGTGGGGTCTCCAGAGCCCTGGAAATCTCAGGGCAGGTGGGCATATGGTCTGGAGAGAGGGCCTTGCTGGTGCCCAACTCGGGGGAATTGAACACAGGCACTGGAGAGGCGACTGGAGGAGAAAACCAGAGAAACACAGCAAAAACACCAGCAAGATGGTGGCTTAGGGAGAGCCAAACCTCAGACCTCAGACAGCTTGGCTTCCTCCTACCAAGATAGAGAACACAGGGCTTCAAGAGGAAAGAAAACCAGATCAAACACAAGGGCAGGAGGACCCCACTGCTGGACAGCTCAGCTCAGTGAAAATGCTCCTCCAAGTCCCTCCATGTTTTTTTTTATTGTTTGTTTTGTTTTGTTTTGTGTTGGTTGTTTGTTTTTTCCTCCTCTCCAGGTTTTAGCCTCAGGGCAGAGTAAGCAGTAAAACTAATCCAATCAGGATTAATCTTATCAATTGGACAGACAATAAATCTTCAGAGGGCAGAGAAAGTAAATATAAACCTCCCTTGCCAGCTGAGGGAAGATCTTTCATCAAAGATCATTAAATATATCTGCTCAAACTAGTAGAACAGAAAAGGAAAAATATGAGTAAGCAACAGAAAAAGAGAAAAGAAATGACAATTGATAGCTTCTTTCAAGGAAATGAAAAGAGAGCAAATGAAATAGAAATAGAAGAAGAGGAAGCAGTTCCAGTGAACTGGGCACAAGCTTTTGAAGATCTCAAAAGTCAACTTCAGGAACTCAAAAAGCAATCAAGAGAGGCATCAGACAACTTGTTATTTTACTCACAATATGATTATTGATTATCATACAGTTATTCAAGGAATTAACAATTAGTATTATTTACCATTAATTCTATCATGATAATAATTTATCATAACATGGGGTATTTTATCTGACTACATGAAGGGGATTTAAATCCTAAAAAAGTAATGAAATATGAATATAAATAAAACATAAAAATTAAGTTATCTTTTATAGGAACAAGACACAAGGGCAAAGAGAATCAATGGCATAAGTCCTCTAAATTAATATCAGAAAGTGCCTAAAAGGGCAATTTTATTTTATTTTATTTTATTCTTTTTTTAAAAAATTTTTCCATGTTTCCATGATTCTTGTTGTCTCTCTTCCCTCTTCCCTTCCCACTCCCAGAGTTGACAAGCAATTTCACTGGGCTATACATGTATCATCACTCAAAAACATTTCCATATTATTCATTTTTTTAAGAGATTAATCTTTTAAAACCAAAACCCCAAATCATATATCCACATAAACAAGTGATAAATCATATTTTTCCTTCTGCTTTTCTACTCCCACCTTTCTTTCTTTATATGTGGATAGCGTCCTTTTTCATAAGTCCCTCATTGTTATCCTGTATCCCTGTATTGCTTTTAGTAGCAGAGTCAATTATATTTGATCATCCCATAATGTTTCAGTTAATGTGTATAATATTCTCCTGGTTCTCCTTATTTCTCTCTGCACCAGTTAATGTAGGTTGTTCTACTTCTTATAGAAATCTATCCATTCATCATTCCTTAGAGCACAATAGTACTTCATCACCATCATCTCTCACAATTTGTTCAGTCATTCTCCAGTTGAGGAACATCCCCTCATTCTTCCAATTTTTTCCACTTTAAAAATTACAGTACATTTTTTCACAAAAAGATCCTTTCCATTTTTTTATCTCTTTGGGATACAAACCTAGTAGTGGTATTTCTGAATCAAAGGACATTCATTCTTTTAAAGCCCTTTGAACATAATTCCAAATTGCCTTCCAGAATGGTTGAATCAATTCACAACTCCACCAGCATACATTAGTGTCCCAATTTTTCCATATTCTAGAAGGAAGATTTTAAAATAGAACTTTGGAAGCTTTTGCATGAGAAGTACAAGGAAAATTGAGATACCAAATATAGTTGTCACAGATCAGAAAAGTAATCATTTGACAATTTGACGAATTTGGGTAATGAAGAAAGCAAGAACAATCTTCAAAAAAGGGTGCAAAAATAAAACTGTAAGAAACAAATTAGTAGTAGTAGTAGTAGTAGTAGTAGTAGTAGTAGTAGTAGTAGTAGTAGTAGTAGTAGTGCTGGGTTCAAAATGGGTGGCCTCCAGAGGAACACAGGAGACAATGCAATCAAAGCAGGAGAAATCTTTATTGCCAGTGTGCGCTGGGGGAACTCAGCAAGAGAGTCACAAGGGGTGCATTCAGAAGAGGGAATATATATGTTTCTAGGATATAGGTGCCTTTGTCTTAGGGTTAGTTAATAGCTAGACAGAGGGAGTAGGGATGCTTCCAGGTGCCACAGGATATGATTCTTAATCTTCAAGGCTGTTCTGTCTAGGAATCTTCAAGGCTGTTTCCTCTAGGGGAGGAGTTGTGGCCCTGGGGCTATCAGCCAGAGATAACTGCCCTGCTTGAGCTGGGCATGACATTATCCAAAAACCCCCCTGCTTAATTGCCAAGTTTAGCTTTTTGGCTATAATATTCTTATAAGCTATAATATTTCTATAAGCTTTTTTGGCTATAACAGTAGCAGCAGTAGTAATAATAGTAGTAGTAGTAGTAATAATAAAGAAAAAAGGTGTTAATCTACTTGATTGAGAGAAGGAAAAGAGGGGATTATATAACCAAAGAAATACATGAGTTGAAAATGAAATAATAGCCAAACCTCAAAGACAAAGGGGAGAAGGATAAAAGGGGGGATAATACAGTCAAGGGAAAGAGCCAATTGGTACATAAATATTTTTAAATTAATTTTAAAATATTTTTCCATGGTTATAGGATTCATATCCTTTCCCTCTCCTTCCCCTGCCATACCTCCTAGAGGTGATAAGGGTTATACATTGGGTTGTACATGTGTCATCAATCAATATCTATTTCTATATTATTCATTTTTGTAATGGAATAGTTTTTTTTAATCAAAACTCCAAATCATATACCCATATGAACAAGTGGTAAGTCATATGATTTTATTCTGCATTTCTACTGCCACAGTTCCTTTGTTTTATATGGATAGCATTCTTTCTCATAAGTCCCTCAGGATTTTCCTTGATTGCATTGCTATTAGTGTCAGAGTCTATAACATTTGATCATCCAACAATGTTTCAGTTAACTGTGTACCATGTTCTCCTGTTTTTTATTTCACTCTGCATCAGTTAAGGGAGGTCTTTCCAGTTTATATTGAAATCAAGCAGGAATAGAGCTATTTTTAAAAAATAAGGTAAATTAATTGGAAGAACATAGTAATCAAAACGGATACATGGCCTAGACATAAAAAGAGATAATAGAAACAAATTAGAACAGTGAAACTATTCCTTTCAAACTTTTGGATAGGAGAGGGGTTTATGAGAAAAGCACAGATCAGGAGCATTGTGAAATGTAAAGTGGGTAATTCTGAGTACATGAAGTTAAAAAGTTGTCTTTTTTTTACAATTAAAACAAAATGTTGCCAAAATTAAAAGGAAAGAAGGAAATTGGGGGAAATATTTTTATAGACAGCCTCTCAAATAGAGATTTTGTATTTAAAATAGAGAAAATTGTCAAATTTATAAGAATAAGAATCATCCTCCAATTGATAAATGGGCAAAATATAAAAACTGACCATATTTAGTTGAAGAAATATGTAGGTAATGAACAAATGGTCTAAGTCATTCATGATTAGGGAAATGAGAATCAAAACAGTTCTGAGGTAACATCTGATATCCTTCAGATTGACTAAAATGACAAAAGGGACTGGGGCAGAGCCAAGACAGCAGGTAAGATACATACGCCCATCTCATATCTACCAAATTACCCACCAGAAACCAATAAAATAATACCTCAAAATGAATTCTGGAGCAATTCAAATGAGAAAAAGATGGAGTAAAATAATTTTCACCCCCAAACAACATAAAAGGCCTACAGAATGAGGCAGAAATGGAGCATAAAAAAGCATGCCAAGACTATTTCAACAGACCTTAGATGTGGCTATCAGAAGGAAAGACTTCTAGTGCTCTCAGCTAGAGATTTTAAGGAGCAATAGTGGGGTTGGGGTGTGTGTGTGTGTGTGAAGAGGAACTGGACAAATGTCCAGAAGGTGATTGCAGGGGTTCTTTTGCTGTCCTTGTGTGAAAGACTCTTGTCATATTGTCCATATGAAGATCCAGATTGCAGTCCAGGATCAGGGTCTCAGACTGAGGAAAAGAACTAACATACAGCAGTGTTTGCAATCACTGGGGAACAGGGAACCCTGGTCACAGTTCCAAGGTGAAAAAGAGTACTTGTGTTTTCTCTCAGACAAAATAATAGACCAGACGTGTATTAAATACACCTCTCCTTTCATTTGTTGTAGGTAATAATGATCTTGTATGAGGGGTTAGTGATGATAGCCGGTTGACAGGAATAAACAGGAAATAATCTCTTACCCTATGTCTAATATTTCTAAATCAACCCTACCTCTAATCTAAAATCCTCACGGATTTTCTTCTTGTTCCCCAAGGTGAACCTCCTTAAACTATTCTCAGCTGCCTAAAATCCAAATTCCATCTAACTACACTTATTCTAACAGATACATTTATATAAACTTTCTTAAAATATCTATTAAAATTAACAAACTGCTTGAAGCTAACTGCCAAATGTGGCTGTTATAATCTCTAGTCTGTCTGGCTCTCTTAGCAGAGGCCAGACACACACTGTTCAAATGAGAGGAAAAAGACCCCTCACTGGTAGCTGTTTCTCTCTTTGGGAGAAAAGTTCTCACTCCAACCAACTCTTGTTCAGGTTCTTAGATGTTAATTCCATTTCTCATCATTAACTTTCTCAAATAAATAACAGATCTTTTCAGAGAAAATCCTCCAGTCACCTGCTCAAAAGAGGGAGCTCCCGAGAGCCACTATAATTCCCAACTGTCCCTCTCTTCTTCCTAGTTTCTTAAAAAGCCCACAGCAACCTTTTTCTGTCTCTTTTCTTTAGGGGAAAGTAGTAAAGTGGGCAAATCCCTTTCTCTGACCTTAAAACTTATTCTTAATAAAACTAAATAAATCCTAAACATGACACATTATAACACTTGGGAAGTACTGATAACATATAGATGCCCAGATGTAGCTCTAAAGAAGGTTGCAAAAAGACCCCGAAGCTTGGAAGAGCATTCCTTTATCCACAGTTACGAACCCCAACTTTGGCAGTATTTAAATGAAAAGAAAAGAAAAAAGGCTTAAAATGGGCAAACCACATTAAAAATACAAAAAATTGTTTTGGTAACATGGAGAATCAAAGCACAAACTTAGAAGACAATGAAGTTATACTGCTGAATTCAAGGATTGGTTTCAAGCTAAAAAAATTAACAGGAGCTAAAAAGGAATTTTAAAAATGTAATAAGAGATCTAGAAGAAAATTAGGAAAATCAATGAGAGTGATAGTATAAAATCATGAAAAAAGTGTCAACAGTTTGATAAAGGAATCACAAAAAATACCAAAGGAAATAAATACATTAAAAAATAGAATAGGCCAATTGGCAAAAGAGAAACAAAGATCCCCTGAAAAGAACATCTTAAAAAATGAGTTGCCAAAAACCTCTGAGAAAGGGCTAATTTCTCAAATTTGTAAGGAGCTAACTCAATTGTATAAAAAAATCAAGCCATTTCCCCAACTGATAAATTGGCAAGTGGCGTGAATAGGCAATTTTCAGATAAAAAAAAATCAAAACTATCAATAATCACATGAAGAAATGTTCTAAATTTCTTATAATTAGAGAAATGCAAATCAAAACTCTGAGATACCACTTCATACCTAGCAGATTGGCTATTATAACAGCAAAGGAAAGTGATAAATGTTGGAGGGAATGTGGCAAAATTGAGACATTAATGCACTGCTGGTGGAATTGTGAATTGATCCAACCATATGGAGGACAATTTGGAACTATGCTCAAAGGAATTTAAATTAATGCCTGCTCTTTGACCCAGCCATATCACTGCTGCATTTGTACCCCAAAGAGATAATAAGGAAAAAGACAAAAAATATTTATAGCTGCACTCTTTGTGCTAGCAAAAAGCTGGAAAATGAGGGGGTGTCCATCAAATGGGGAATGGATGAATAAATTGTGGCATCTCTTAGTGATGGAATATTATTGTAATTAAAGGAATAAAGAAATGGATAAATTCCAAGTGAACTGGAAAGATCTCTAGGAATTGAAACAGAGTAAAAGGAACAGAACCAGAAGAACATTGTACACAGAGACTGATGATATTATGGCACAATTGAATGTAATAGACTTTCCTACCAATAGCAATGCAATGACCCAGGACAATCCAGAGGAACTTGTGAGAAAGAACAACATCCACATCCAGAGAAAGAACTATGGAACAAGAAATGCATTAGAAAAATATGTACTTGATCGTGTAATATGAGAGGGATGTGATTAGGGTTTTGATGTTAAAGGATCACTTCATGATAAGCAAAGACAAATAACATAGAAATATGTTTTGAATAGTGATTCATGTATAACCCAGTGGTATGTCTTGTTGGCTTTGGGAGCAGGGAGGGTGAATGAGGGAGGAAGGATTATGAATCATGTAACCATGGAAAATATTATGAATAAAAATTTAAAAAGAAATTAAACAGGGGAAATAGGAAGGAGAGTAACAAAAAGTGATCACAATGGTCTAAAAAAGTGCATATCAATCTAATAAAGGCCTTATTTCTCAAATATAAAGAGAAATGAGTCAAATGCATAAAATACAATCATTCCCAAACTGATAATTGGTCAAAGAATATGAAAAGGCAATTCTCAGACAAGGTAATTAAAGTCATCCGAAAAATCTCTAAAACACTATTAATTCAAGAAATGTAAATTAAAGCAAGTAGAAGGTATCACCCAACATGTATCAGATTGAATATCATGACAGAAAAGGAAAATGGCTAAACTTGGAGGGAATGTGGAAAAAATGATAAACTATTGGGGGAGTTGTGAACTGATTCAACCATTCTGAAGAACAATTTGGATTATGCCCAAAAGGTTAAAAAATAGCACATACCCTTTGACCCAGGATTACCATTTCTAGATTTGTAATATAAAGAGATAAAAAATAAAAAAAGTGGAAGCATGTTTAAGTACAAAAATACTTAAACTACCTTTTTGTGGGGTCAAAGAATTAGAATGTAAAGGGAAAACTATCAATTGGGGAATGGCTAAGTTATAGTATGTAATGAAATTCTACTGTGGTGAAAGAAATAATGAGCAAGAGGATCTCAGAAAATCTGGAAAGATTTATACAAACTGAACAAAGTAAATAGAACCAGGAGAACAGTGTACACATTAATAGGAATACTGTTTAATGGACAATTGTGAATAACTTACGATTCTCAGCAAACAAGATTCCATCCTATGCCAAGTACTCATATGACACAAAATATCTGCTTCCAGAGAAATAATTGATACAGAATGAATCCAGACCAAAACAGACTTTTTTCACTTTTTTCCCTTTTTTAATTTGTTTCCCCTCACAAAAGGATTAACATAGAAAAATGTTTGCATTTGATTGAAAATATAAAATCTATATTAGATTGCTTACCATTCATGGGGAGGGAGGACAGAGAGAATTCAAGACAAAATTATTTTTATTATGTTGAAAACTTTTACATGTCATTGGGGAAAAAAACAAAATTTAAAAATAAAAACTAAAAAAATATTCTTATCAAAATAATGAATTGACCAAAGGGCAAAATGATAAATGTTGGAGGGGACAAAGGAAAATAGGTGCACTAATAGACTGTTAGTAAAACTGTGTACTGATCCAAGTATTCTGGAAAGCTATAAAACTATGTATATCCTTAGATTCAAAATGCCTTGCTGCATTTATTTCCCGAGGACATCAGGAAAAAAGGGGAAAAGAACCTATATGTTCCAAATTATTTATGGCATCTCTCTTTGTGGTGGGAAACAGCTGGAAATCAAGAGGCCTTAAATCATTTGGGAAATGGCTAAATAAATTATTGCTTATGATTGTGATGGAATAGCATTGAAATATAAGAAATGAAGAGCAGATTAATTAATAAAAATACTTGGAAAGAACTACATGACATGATGATGAGTGGAATGTGCAGATCCAAAAGAACATTATAAACAGCTACAGATTTAATATTTGAAGAATAACTTGTGAATGTTCCCCTCCAGAGAAGGAACAGAGAAATGCAAACAAAAAATTTAATCTATATAATTTGCTGGATATTTCCTTTCATGGTTTGGGGAGAGGAAAATGGCAATTTATTAAAAAAAAAGAAAATTTTAAAAAAGAAAAAATAGCACATCTTTATATTAAAAAGACAAAATAATCATAACATGAAAAAATATTGTGACAGATGGAAGAAAATATAAACCTATTATTAGTGAATGGATTGTTTAACCAAATAAAAATAAAAAGAATGACAGATTGAATAGGAAAATAATACCCTACAATCTGTTTCTTAAAAGAAACAAATTTAAAAAAAAGACAAGATAAGATTGGTTGTATCCTTACCCCTCCCAAAGGAGGCAATTACAAAAGAGAAAAGAGATTATTTTGATTAGTCAAAACTGAAAACTTCTGCATAGACAAAAATAATGTGGCTAGGATAAGAATGGGAAGCCTCCAAATGAAAAATTTAAAAATCTCTGTATACAATACTTCTTAAAAAGGTTTTGTTTACAAGTAAAAGTTATATATCAATAAAAATATTTCCCCATTAGATAAAGGGCCAAAGATATGAATGAACAGTTCTCAAAAGAATGACAGACTATTAACAACCATATGAAATAATGATCTAAATCACTGAAAAGAAAATAATTGAAAATCAAAATAGTAATGATGTTTAATCTCACATCTTGCAAATTTTCAAAGTTTACAAATGATGGGAATAGTCAATATAACAGTGGTTTCAATTACTCCAAATTTGAATTCCTAATAACTAGCATAGTCTTTTACAATGCATACCCCTACAAATGATAAACTGCCTAATGGTTTATTGATTCCCTTAGTTGTCCTATCACTTATAAAATTAATTCATTGTATATATATATTTCCTTGAAGAAAGGAAACCTGATTTATATGAATGACATTTAATTTATAGTAATAATAATAAGATTGTAGGAAACAAGAACATATAGAAAATTTGCTTTCAAGGGAGGACAAAAAAAAAAGAGTAGGAATAATTTAGTCCCCTAAGACGAAAAGCATTATCTTCTATGAGATGATTGATTAAAGTAGGCTTAATTACATTTTTTATGTTTCTTCTGACTGTATGACTTATTTCTTCTGACTAAATGATATGTTCATTCTGTAACATGCATTACTTTTATAAACCACTAGAAATATCTATCCATACTCATAGCATGAACTTCCTCTCTTCTCATTCCAATGCTTTTTAATTTGATTTCCAACCACATCATTTATCTGAAACTTTTCTCTTCCAATTCTTTAATAATATCATGGTTAACAAATCTCATAGCATTTTCTCACATCCTTCTGGTAGCATTATCCTTTGTGGGGTTTTATGAACTTCATCTCTCTTGGATCTCCTATTTGTTTATAATCTTTCTCAGTCTTCTTTGGTGGTTCATAATCCAAATTCTGCTCCCTAACTATATATGTACCAAAGATTCCTTCCTGCAAGCTCTACTTTCCAGACTGTCTATACCTTCTCTATGTCATTCTCTCTTGTTCATCCTCTCTCTCTTCCTCTCTCATCAGCTAACTTGTCTAAATATTTATGTCTAATTGATCTGCATAAGTCATAGTTTTTCTCTTGAAGTTCAGGGACTCAAAACCAACTAATGGCTTATTGGACGTTTAAAAAAGAATGACACACTGTCAACTCATACTCACCTGGTAAGTACTGAGGGACTCGGAGCCCTGTTGGCTTTTATGAATCCCATGAAAGTGATGTTTCTGGCTGCCACCAGAAGAAATATATAAGCTGTCTGCCTGCAGTGGCAAAATTGCTGGGGGTTCTGGTTGGAAAACATGAGGTCAGTCAAAGACTGGGGCTTAAGCAGGTGACCAAGGATTGTGCCTGACCCTGGATTATTGAAACTTTAAGAACTAACCAGGGCCTAGCAAATAACAAAAAAAGAAATTCTGAAAACCAAGGCACTATCCCCCACCACTCAGCAACCATGGAACTCTAGCATAAAGCTAATAGTTAAGCCTATTGTCCTGGCCATAAAAATTTATTAAAAATAATTAAGTAAAGGAGAAATTGTCAAACTATTTAATAGCTATTATGTGTAAAGAGAAGACCTGGGTTCAAACTCAGAAGACAATGAAATAAAATTACCTACATCTAAAACAGCAAAGAAAAAACTATAAATAGTCACAGGCTTAAAGCAATCTTTTAGAAGAGCTTAAAGAAGGGCTCAAAAACCAACTAAGAAAAATTAGAAAAAAAATAAGGGTTATGCAAGAAAATTACAAAGGAAAAATCACCTGAATGTAGAAGAATCCAGAAACACAAAGAAAATAATCCATTAAGAACTAGAATTGGACAATAAGAAGCTAATGATTTCCTAAAGCAACAAGAAATGAAACAAAATCAAAAGGATGAAACAATAGAAGAGAATATCAAAATTATGACAAAATAATTTTAGATTAAACAACTTAATTTTAAAGAATATGTGAGTTAAAGAACAAACAGCTGAAACAATAAATAATTTCATTAAAGAGAATGATAATAATGAGACCACATAGCAAAACTAAAGTGATACAACAAACGCAGTAATTAGATGAAAATTAATATCTCTAAATGCTTATATTAATAAAATTGAGGTGAAAGATCAAAGAATTGAGAATTCAATTTAAAATTTTGGAAAAAGAGCAACTTAACATTTTCCAAATAAATAGCAAATTAGAAATCCTTAAAATCAGAGATGAGATCAATGAAATTGGATGTAATAAAACCATGAAACTGATAAATAAATGTAGGAATTGGTTTTATGAAAAAATCAACAAAATAAGCCATCTGTTAATATGATCAAAAAGAGAGAGGAGAAAAAGTGAATATACCACTAATGAAGGTGAAATTAAAATAATTATTAGGCATTGTTTTCATTCACTATATGCTAAGAATTTTAACAATATAAATGGAATGGAAGAATACTAATAAAAATACAAACTGCCTGTACTATCAGAGGGAGAAATAAAATTCTAAAGTAAGTTATTTTATTTTAAAAAATTGAACAAGCCATAAATACTTCCTAAAAAGAGAATTGGTACCAGTTGGACAAATTAATTTTTTCAAACATTTAAAGATCAACTAATACAATATTAAACAAATTATTTGAAATAACAGGCGAAGAAGGGCTTTACCAAACTCCTTTTATGAAACAAATATAGTGCTGAACCCTTAACTAATAAGAGAAAAACAAGAGAAATAAAATTATAGATCAATTCCATTGATGAATATGGAAGTAAAAATCCTAAATAAAATACTAACTAGGAGATTACAACAATATATCATAAAGATTATACATTGTGACAAGCAGGAATCATACCAAGAATGCAGGGATGGTTTAAAGAAATAAATTAGAGGACCATAAAATAGTTTACCTGTCACACTTAGGAACAAAGGAAAAACTTTGTTTCAAACAAGACATAAAGAACATTATAAGCTGTAAAACAGATAGCTAATGACTACATTAAATTTAAAAGTTTCTACACAAAGAAAAGTAATGCAACCGAGATTAAAAAGCAAATAAGATGCTGTGGAAAAATCTTTATAGCAAGTCTCTCTGACAAAGACTTCATTTCTCAAATATATATAGCACAGTCAAATTTATAGGAATGCAAAACATTTCCAATTTGATAAATCATCAAAAGATATAAACAGGCAATACTCAGATAAACTATTAAAACTATCTTTAGACACATGAAACAAATTGTTCCAAAATCACTATGGATTTGATAAATGCAAATTAAAACAAGTTTGAGGTACTATCATCAAATTGGCTAACATGACAAAAATGGAACATGATAAATGTTGAAAATAATATGGAAACATTGGGATACTAATGGACTGCTGGAGAAGCTGTGGACTTATACCACCATTTTGCAGGGCAATTTGGAAAGATGTCCAAAGTACCATAAAACCATGCTTTCCTATTGATCCCAAAATAACCATACTAGGTCTATATTCCAAAGCAATTAAAGGAAGGGGAAAAAGAACCTAAATGCATAAAATATTTATAGTTGCTCTTTTTGGGGTGTCAAAGAAATGGAAACAGAACAGATGGCCATCAATTGGGGAATATTTGAACAAGTTGTGGCATATGCTTGTAATGGAATACTATTGTGCCATAAAAAATAACAAACAAGATAAACACACACACAGACACAGACACAGACACATACACAAAAATAACTCAGAAAGACTCATATGAAGTGATACAAAATGAAGTGATCAACAAGCAGGAGAACATTGTACACAGAAACAACAATGTATAATGATCAACTGTGAATGAATTAACTCTTATTAATTGTTCAAGAAATCAAAACACCTGCAAGAGACTCATGACAAGGAATAGATATCCAATGCCATAGGGGCCTTTTGTGAGAAAATGCCCTAAAACAAGAAATTAGTCTTTAAAAATAAGTTGATTTGGTCATATAGCAGAAGAGAGGGAGCAAGTAAAGGAGGACTTTCTAAGTCCTAGAAGATTTACATTATGTTTGTACAAAATTATCCACATGAATCAGATGTACTTCAGTTAAACAATTTTTCAAAGAGGGCAACACTAGGGCCAAGTAGGCTGAGATAGATATGAGTAAATGCAATCCAAAACAGAATCTTTGTGTTGACCATTTGAAAGTTCCTGAATGTTTTAAGATAAAACAAGAATGATTTGGATGAATCCAGGTCCCATGGGAATTAAAATGCCATATAACCTCCTCTGGCATTCCTAAAGAATTACCATGTCAAACAAAATTCTGAGTATAGGCAATCTAAGGTTGAATTTATTTTTTTAATTTATTTTTAAAAATTTTATTTTTTAGAAAAATTTTCCATGGTTACATAATTGATGTTCTTACTTTACCCTTTACTCCCCCAACTTCCCCCAATAGCCAACACACATTTCCACTGGTTTTAACATGTGTCATCGATCAAGACCTATTTCCATATTATTATTTTTTATTATTTTTTATTTTTATTTTTTTAAACCCTAGGCAATGGGGGTCAAGTGACTTGCCCAGGGCCACACAGCTAGGAAGTGTCTTAGGTCAGATTTGAACCCAGGACCCCTTGTCTCCAGGCCCGGCTCTCAATCCACTGAGCCATCCAGCTGCCCCCCATTTCCATATTATTGATAGTTGCATTGGTGTAGTTGTTTCCAGTCTACATCCCCAATCATGTCCGCCTCAACCCATGAGTTCAAGCAGTTGTTTTTCTTCTGTGGTTCCATTCCTGTAGTTCTTCCTATAAGTAGGTAGTGTTCTTTTCCATAAGTCCCTCAGAATTGTCCTGGGTCATAGAATTGTTGCTAGTACAGAAGTCCATTACATTCAATTTTACCACAGTGTATTAGTCTCTGTGTTCAATATTCTTCTGGCTCTGCTCCTTTCACTCTGCATCAATTCCTGGAGGTCTTTCCAGTTCACATGGAATTCCTCCAGTTTATTATTCTTTTGAGGACAATAGTATTCCATCACCAGCATATACCACAATTTGTTCAGCCATTCCCCAATTGAAGGGCAACCCCTCATTTTCCAAGTTTTTGCCACCACAAAAAGTGCACATATAAATTTTTTTGTTCAAGTCTTTTTATCTATGATCTCTTTGGGGTACAAACCCAGCAATAGTATGGCTGGATCAAAGGGCAGATAGTCTTTTAGAGCTCTTTGGGCATAGTTCCATATTGCCATCCAGAACGGTTGGATTAGTTCACAACTAACTCCATGAGCAATGCCCAAAGAGCCTAACTTTGGGGACAAAAATCCACTATTTGACAAAAACTACTGGGAAAATTGGAAAACAATATGGAAGATTAAGTTTAGATCAATATCTCACAACCTACACCAAGATAAATTCAGAATGGGTGAATGACTTGAATATAAAGAAGCAAATTATAAGTAAAGTAAATGAACACAGAATAGTATACTTGTCAGATTTCTGGGATTTTCAAACCAAGCAAGAGTCAGAGAAAATTACACAATGAAAAATAAATAATTTTGATTATATTAAATTAAAAAGGTTTTGTATAAGCAAAAACAATGAAGCCAAAATCAGAAGGGAAAAAACAAACTGGGAAACAATCTTGATAACAAAAAACTCTGACAGGGTCTAATTATTCAGATATACGAGGAGCTAAATCAATTGTATAAAAAATCAAGCCATTCCCCAACTGATAAATGGGCAAGGGACTTGAATAGGCAATTTTCAGATAAAGAAATCAAAACTATCAATAAGCACATGAGAAAATGTTCTAAATCTATAATAATTAGAGAAATACAAATCAAAACAACTCTAAGGTACCACCTCACACCTAGCAGATTGACTAAAATGATAGCAAGGGAGAGTAATAAATGTTAGAGGGGATGTAGCAAAATTGAGACATTAAAGCATTCCTGGTGGAGTTGTGAACTAAGCTTGAATTAAAGCAGTATTATAAAATTTCCCAAAGAAATAAATCATTTTTCCTATAAAATGGGAGTGAACAGAACCTGGATATCATTTGACACCACAGCAGCAATATTGTAATGATAATCAATTGTGAAAAATAGCTTTTCTAATTAGCATAATGAACCAAAATAATTCTTAAATATTTGTGATGAAAAAATGTTATCTATATCCAGAGAGAAAACTAATGAATCCTAAATATAGATTTTAGTATTTTTTCGCTTTATTTTTCTTGCTTTTTTTTGCAATGTGGCTACTCTGGAAATGTATTTTGCATAACTTCTCATGTATAATTGATACAATATTGCTAGTTTTCTCAATGGACAGTGAAAGGAGTGGAGCAAAGGAAAGAATTTTGAAGTCAAATATTAAAAATGAGTACTAAAATAAATATAATTAGAAAATTAATTAGAAAACTAATTTTAAATGAAGAAATAAAATATGCAAAACTTTTCTATATATCCTATACAAAATGCAGAATTTCATAGATTGTCAAGAATGAGAAATTAATTTTAAGCAGCCATACATATATAAAGACATTGGATAGAGGATTATAAAGAATGAAATGTGAGGGGCAGCTGGGTAGCTCAGTGGAGTGAGAGTCAGGCCTAGAGACAGGAGGTCCTAGGTTCAAACCCGGCCTCAGCCACTTCCCAGCTGTGTGACCCTGGGCAAGTCACTTGACCCCCATTGCCCACCCTTACCAATCTTCCACCTATGAGACAATACACTGAAGTACAAGGGTTTAAAAAAAATACTAAAAAAAAAAAAAAAAAAAAAAAAAGAATGAAATGTGAGTCAAGTCTACTAACAGATAAATTTTAATGGACCCTGTGTTGCCAGAGTGAAACAAAGCATTATATTGTATGAATCAATAATTAAGCTACTTGAAACAAAGTGGAAGAAAAAAGGTAGAATATATTAAATTTGGGGTTCCAAATTCTAATCTAACATAATGACCCAACCTATTCCATTATAAGTAAGAGTGGAATAGAAATGACTGAGTACTAGTAATAGTTTTCATATAATAACTCACCAATTTAAAGACTGAGATAAAAGATTATATTATAGAATGTGATCAGATAGTAGGGAGGATATTTTTTTATCAAAATTATTAGCCCCCTTAAAGTTATAATCTTTAAAAAATGCAATCTCTTCTTTCACAAGTTACCATTCAATTAAAATATTATTCAAATAATATGATGATAATATGGTAGAAAACTACTAAAGTTATTCTGGCCTATGCCTTAGGTTATGGGAATGTTTGATTTAAAATATTTCAACTAAAATTCTAAAGGATATGTCAGTCTAAGAGAGGCATGATGATATAAACAGGGAAATGCTAGCATAATGTTTTAATAAGTCACAGTTGAAATTTCTTCTAAACAAATTGGTTGAATAAATCACGTAATTATTGTACAACTTGAGTTCTAAGAAAGGAAATTGAGAATATAAAATGAAGAGAAGCAAAAAATGAATACAGAAAATTGGAATAAATATACAAATCCTCATATTGAGTCAAGGCTCTCATGAATGGTAAAAGGAAATCAGCGAGTTCTCTCTCTCTCTCTCTCTCTCTCTCTCTCTCTCTCTCTCTCTCTCTCTCTTTAAAGCTCTGCCTAAGCCAAGATAAAGAGAACAAGACATGACATGATGTCAACTTAGAGTGTTAAGGAAGAGGATAATTGATGCGAGATAAAAGGGAAAACTATTTAAATATAATTTAATGCACACACAAACTCACCCATATTTACCAATGATAATTATCTTTAACTTGGGAAGAATATATTAACAATAGTTAATATAAAATTGCTGATCCTAGAAGTAGCAACTAGTTTTTTTTTCTATCTATTTATCTATAGTGTCTCGTATAATAACATATTCCCAATCCTTCAAGCCCACAATAAAAGAATCATCCTTATTTTGCTCCTCACATCTAATTTGTGGTCAAAGTTATTTATTTTACCTTTGCAACATCTCTTGCATAGTCAATCTTTTCTCCTTTTAAAAGTAATAGTCTATTGATAAATTCATTTGCCTCATATCTCCTAATCATTCACCATTCAGCCACCAAAATGATTTTCCTAAAGCATGGTCTACCCTGTCATTTCCTTCTCAATTCCACCCTCTGTCCCTGACCCAAATGGTCATTTGCCTTAACTCAGGCTACTATTTTTCTACCTTCATTTTAATCCCAACAAATATCTCATCTTTTCAGGAAGCCTCTCTCAACCCTTTTAAATTATATTGTTTCTTGCCTCCATTAATTATTTTCTATTTATCATAGGTATAGTTAGTGTATATATATATATATATATATATATATATATATTGTCTCCTCCATTAGACTGTCTCCTTCTGGAAAATAAGATCAATTTTTTTTTCCTATTTGAATACTTGGTATAGTACATTTCACATACTAGATGCTTGGTAAATTGATTGATTGAATTTTATTAGAGCCCAAAGAGTTAGAGTAAAGATATTGATGCTGATTAGAATAAGATGGAGTGGCCTGCTGAGGCCACGGTTAAGCATGATTGGACTCCCTTATAAACCCCTCCTTCATTTATGGAGGCTGAGCACAGAAATATAGCATAGATTAAGATTAAGATTTTTTTTTCAGTGATAAACTTCTCCCTGACTGAAAACTCTTGTAGTTAATGAACAAGTATATTCTTTCCTATTTGTGTCTGATCCAAATATATCCAGTTTTTCAGTATGTTCACATGTTCATAATTCCCCATTTAATTAAAACTTCAATGTTCACTTATACGAGTAAAAATGAGTTATTCACTCATTATAACTGCTTTTGACTGAAAATATAGTTACAGAGAATGATTTCAAATTCTGGCTTTGCCATTCACTACATATGTGGACTTTCTAAAGTCCTTTAATCTCTCCATGACTATATTTCCAACACTTTGAGGTAGGAGCATTACTAAACTAATATATCCTCATGGTACCTTACAATTAGCTTAAAATTATACATTATGAACAAGGAATTACTTCAAAGCCCTGGATAGCTTCAAGTTATAATGATTATCTGCAATGAAGTTTGGACTAAATGACCTATGACATGTTTTTAAGACGATTATAATAATGTATATGTTCTGCTATCTAAAATAATATATAATTCCATGCTACATATATCTATAATAAACATATGCATATGTATAATCAATAATATATTATAAATATATGTATAGATATATATGCATTTGTTTACATATATGTATCTATCTATCTTTATATATATGTATGCATATACACATATATGTATCTTAGTGAAAATAAATTGAAAAAACTTCTATCAGAGCTTTTTCTAGTCTTTTAAATACATTACTTCTTTTTATTTCAAAGTATTCTTTTCATAACCAGAAAACTTTAATTTTCATTTAAGCTCTCCTACTTCCTAGTTTGGGGACTTTAGCAAAAGAATTTAATTGATTTGGGTATGTGTCTTTATTCATAATTTTACCACAATACTTCAATAAGTATATGATATCATAGAATTGGTTTTGTTTTGCTCCAGTGATGCAGACCCCAACCCAATCATGCTATCATTCTTAAAGTTTTTTATATAAGTCCAATGATATATCTTTCACATCTGCTCTTTCCTATATCTTCAGACTTGAGAAAAAATGTACGTGTGTATATATATACATATATATATGCATTCATACATGCACATACATACATATATAGAATTATATAAAACTATATTGTACAAGTCCTACCTCTCATATGTGTTTTCTAGAAAGACTTATTACCCTAGGAAAAATATCTTAAGACTATATATATAGCAGAATTTGTATTGGTAGTAGAAAAAATACTTTTTTTTTCTTACTGAATCTCTGCGTGCATAATTTGTATACTCAAAGCAGTTAATATACATGAAAATGTTTAGCAAATGTATGCTAGACTTTGTGATTGCATTATGAAACTTAGGGATTCCAAAAGAAGTAGCAAACAATATTAAAGTTATAAGCCTCTATTTGGTGAAACTTAACAAGGAAAAATATGTTGATTAATTAATAAACCCATGAGAAAAGAAGTGCAGATAGATATTTAAATAAATGTTCAAAGAGAATCAGAGACACCGTGAGAGTTTTAGAGAGTTAGAGCACATAGGCAATTGTCTGCAGTGGTATATCAGCTTGGATGACATAATTTTAAAGCTCTGTTGGGGAGAATGAATGACCCAGCAAGAGGTAATATTCTAGACTTGTTGCCCAATTTTTCAGACTCTCCTTAGTTCTTTCAATTTGGTGTGGGAATTACTGGGGTCATCTTCTCATAACAAGGTATGTTTGTAATAAAAAGGAAGTGTTATCATTTTATTAGGGATCCTTGTTTTTTGGCAGACATATCTGATTTGTTGACCATTGCTGGCAATTCCCCGGAGAATATTGTGAGAACTCAGATGGATGATGAGGTTGTGAGAATGAATGTGAGCACAAATACGAAGAAGAAAGAATGCAGGATTGAAGAAACAGAATAGTTTCAGATAAGTAATCAAAAATAATCATTCCTGTTTGAAATTACCTGTATTAAAAAACAAACTAACCAACCCTTATCTTCTGTCTTAGAATCAATGCTGTATATTGGTTCCAAGGCAGAATAGTGGGAAGGGTTAAGTAATGGGGGTTTAGCTAGGAAGTATCTAAGGTCACATTTGAAACCAGAACCTCCCATTTCTAACCTTAGCTCTCAATCAACTAAAACTACCTAGCAGACCTGTACTTCTAATGATATTATTTAGAAAACAACAACCTTTTATATTATATGCATACACATGCACATAAAGTAGAACTAACTTTGCTTCTTTATAATAACATTTCGATTTTATACTCAAAAGGTCTTTTAAATGATTAACAAATTTATCTGTTCTCATTCACATTTGGTTATTAAAGCATTTTATTGGCTATCAAACACAATTCTGATTGATATTTACCTTGAAAATCAAATAACTTCATTTTTGAAAAATACTAAACCTGTGATGGCCAACCTATGACACGTGTGCCAGCACTGACACACATAGCCATTTTCAATGACATGCAGCCTCATGTGGCCGCATACAGAGAAGTATGGGCCCACAGGCCAAGGATAAAACATTTGCTGTAGTGTAGTGTAGATAATTCTAGATTGATAGATGACAATTCTACCTATATTAATTTACCTATCTTGGTTTATTAAATACAGTTATATATTACAATTATACATTTTTGTTATTTAAACTATAAATATCGTGAAATTATGGTGTTTTTTCTTGAAGTGACATACCACCCAAGTTATGTTCATTTTTTTGGTGAATTTTGACACACCAAGCTCAAAAGGTTGCCCATCACTTCAGACTTTTGGATAAATATTAACTACTGCTTTTAAAAACTTTTCTAAAATAGGATTCAACTTGATATGTTTCTTTTAAGAATGTAATATTTATTGTCAAGGAAAATGAATTTTTATTAGAGTAAAGATAGCAGTTATATTTCTGATCATTATGATCTGTTTTGATTTTTTAAAGACTTAGAAGTCCATTACTTTTTTGGATGTTTAACCATGGCAAACTAGTAAAATAGCTTTTACACTATACTTTCAGAGGATACTAGATTTTTGAAAAATGTTTATACATTGGTTTTCCTAAGAATTAAATTCTTTGAAACTCAATTTAAATTTAAATTAAGTTAAATTTAAATTATATATGGTGAATTGGCTTAAATAATTGGTTAACATTTTATTTGTTTAAATGAAATGTATGTCAAACCTACATTATGAATATATGACACTGATTATGTAGTTTACTGTTTTTTAAATTTCTCAACCCAATTCTCTTTGCAAGTATAAATCCTATTCTTTCTAAAGGCTCTAAGTCTGATATTCTCCAGAAAACTTATTTCAACAATTTCTTATTCCTCCTCTTCCCACATTATTATTACAGGCTAACTGAGCCCTACAACTAATTCCTTTATTACCCTGCCCCTTTCTTTCCCTCATTATTTAGAATTCTAAATACTCGATAGTACACTATCTTATATCCTAAATCTATTCATTTTATATTTTCTTTTCTTTCCTTGAGATGAATTTTTTGGGGGAGATATCTCAACTTCAGTTTTTTGGTTTGTCTGTTTCTTTGTTTTTGTTCTCCTTGTACTTCTAAAACATAAATACAAGGAAAAGTCAGTATATGCCATGAGCCAAGTACTACTTCAAGATACTCTATCTTGAAACTATTTTAATGAAGTATACTTTTTCTCTCTATATCCTCCTTTATCCAACTCCACCTATCTTTCATGATTTCTCACCCTACTCTTCTACCTTATTAAGAGGTATTCTTCAATATCATCCTAATCAGTTACTAGTATATTGGCCAGACTTTCTTCCCTATACAACTTTGATACTATTAAGCAATTCAATAAGATAATGTCTTCAATTTTATTCTTTACTATTCTCACTCTTAAAACATACATACCATTTGGAGGCAAACCAGTCCAGGAGGCAGCAAGTGAGGGACAGCAGTGCCCAGAGTGCTCGTGGCGCCAGAGCAGAAGGAGACCCTGCCCCAGGGGCATCCCTGTCATGCTCCTGGGGCCACCCACAGCCCACAATCTTATTGAAAATTACTGTGTTTGCCATTTGGCTACAGGGGACATACTTAGGGTCATGGTAGTTTCTGGCTCAGAGGTGGGCCAGAGACTCAAGAAGACAATGGATGCTGGAAAATTGGTATGATGATGGTAGTGGTTATGGAACTTATGAAGAACTTAGACATCCTCCATGTAAGAATGGTTTTCTCTCAATTGGCTTCCCTTGGACTGTGAGACAGGTAGAAATGCTTGATGAACTCATGGACAAGTAGAATGAAAAGCTAGAGTCAGTCACTGAATTCAGCATTGCCTACAAGACTCATCTGGAGAATCACAGGATGGCTGATCCATCCTGCAAGTGGCCTTGCCTACCAAGAGGAGTGCAACTCCACTAAGCAGCACATAAAGGATGGTGTGACTGGAGAACCCTTGATTCATTGTTCAGCTGATAATGAAACTGCTTTGAAAATCTGCCTGAAGGCTGTCACTCTCAGACCAACCCCACCCCCTAAAGTACTAGAGTAAGTAAGGGATCCATTTGGCAATGGATGCTTCTCAGTCCCCAGATGTGGTGTTTGCATGCATCCTGGCTGCCTTCTCAAAGGCAATATGTGGGGCTTCTGAGAAGCAGAAAATGTAAGGGACTTGCCCAAGATCACATAAGTATCAAATGACTGCAGGCCAGGCAAGACCACACCATTGCTGGCCAACTTTAGTGCAAACTTAAGTACCCCTACTTAGTACTGTTATAAAGAAGAGAAGGTTAGAGCAAGTGTGCAGAGGCATGAGACCAACAGGGAGAGAATTCTAGAATATAAAAGTAGGGGTCAGAGAGTTAACTGAGGTTTGGGCTGTCTTTCTCTGGTTTGACCTGGAGAAACTGGCTGTTTTTCTGTAATGGTTGATATGACCCTATACTACCCCAATTCCCTATCCTGCCCTGCTGCCCTGCTGTTATCTACTGTGTTTCCTGGTGAACCTGAACCATCTGACATCTGTTTTTAAGATCAGGTCTGGGTTCTTTTGGATCCAGACCTCTCCTTGGGCCCTGCTATATTGCCAAAGACCACCACCTCCAAAACCATCTAAGGGGTGTGGGAGGTTTGTTTAGTGCTGACTTATGTAGATTAGGGACTTGGATCTTTAGGCCAATGAGGTGAAATTAGTGTAGCTCAAAGTCTGTGAAGACTCCCTGCAATGGGACATTTAGATCTGGGGGGTTTTAGTTAGTTGAATTTAGTGTCGGTGTCATCCAAATTCCCATCTAACCTTTCCCTGTTAAAATAAATACAACATCCATTCCTGTTACTGAGTGGTCTATGTGTATAGTCTCAGGCCAGGCTTTGCCTGACTGGGTTCTGTTAGCCTTCCCAAACTAGAGTTAATCTTTTGATACCCCTATCCTAACCATCTGGTCACATCCCCTATACCACCCTCTTATAGTTTCTTACCAGTCACTAAGTATGAGAGTTCACAAGTCTCTTGCTAGAGTGGGTGACAACTCCAAAGGCCACTAGACAGTGCTAGGCAAATTGAAAGATTTTGATTGGATTTCATAAAGGAGGGGACAGGAAGTGATGTGGCAAAAGGACTATAAAAAGTCTTGAACTTCTCGTCCAAGGGAAGTCTCCCTTGAACTTCTTCTCCTTTGGAGTTTGTCTTTGGATACTCTGTGATGGTGACCCAGACTGGAGGAGGAGACTCTTTCCTTGGATCCTGCAGTGGTGTCTAGAGTTAGTTCTTCGTTGGTTCTTTGGTGAGGAAACCCTCTTGCTTGTTGGCATTTCAGTGGGACATTCCCTTCAGTGTGAGTTCTGTTAGTATTCTTGGAGATCTCAGCCTTGTGTGCACTGAAGGTTCTTGGCAGATTCGTCAGTGTCTCCTGGCTCTTTGGATTCTGGCATCCTAATTAGGACTTTGGATTCTGGTGAGATTCGCTTTTGGATTCTCATTGTGGTCTGAAGACATTAGGATTAAATTCAGGGTATTGGTAGCTAGGCAGTACTTTCTGTCTCTTTTTCTACATTTTTACTCTTTCACTCTTTCCACCTCTTTGCAAATAAAGCTGTTAAAAGTAATTTTGACTTAAGCTGTAATATTTTTAAATCAGCAACCACAATATTACTTTAGAATTCTCATATTTAGCATAAAACCTAAATTTTAAATTCTTACACCTAAAAAGATTTAACAAGACAAATAAAAGCAACTAAATATTCAAACAAACTACAAAGCATGATGATTCCCTGAAGTCATTAAAATGTAGTAAACATTAAACAAGTTTTGGGGACTGGTAATATATGTGATTACACACTCAATCAATTTACCACTTGTTAAATGAAAAAAAATCTCTGCTTTATCTTAAACAAATCAATAGGAATGTTAGCCTTTGTATTTAGTCTGAGTTTTGTTACATATTGTTGCCATCAGTCAAACATATATAGTAATTGTGTATGTATTTGTGGGGATGGATAGGTAGAGTATCTATTTATTGATGCATCCATCTAAATGTGATCCTCTGCATGCATATATAAATATATGTATGTGTATGTATATATAATTAGGAGATTTTGCTATCTTCATTCTGTATTTCTTCACATCTTCCCATAAATCTTTGAAATTTTATTGTTTCTCAGAGTGTAATAGTATCACATTATGTTCCTATGTCACAATTTATTTAGCCATTTATAGTCATTAGACACATTGTTTTTTACTTTCCACTAACAAAAATGTTCTTATTAATATTTTAGCATAATAAATAAGATGAATAACAAAGCAATAAAGTCATATGATACATCAACAGATACAGAAAAAACTTTCAGAAGATACAATATTCATTTGTTAAAAGTACTAAAAACAGAGAAATTAATATATTTTTTCCTGATTAATGTCATGTTTCACTCCCTGTTCTTTATGTTATAAATAGTCTCTTCTCTCTTCAAGATTCTACACTGTTCAAATAAGCCCTGTTCAGGGAATAAAGCTGATTCCTTCTAATTGACAAAATTAAGGCAATCTTTCTCTAGTTTCCTTCCTTCATAATTCTGTAATTCAAAATTCTTTATCTCAACTCTCTCCATCTGAGGGAATTTCAAAGAAAATTAGAACCACATTTTTGTCAAGATGAATTTTACTTGGTCCTTTATCCCATTTTCTCTCACATATTTAGTAGGTTGCAGTGTGGCTTCTATTTCAGACATTGTGTTAGACTCAGGGACTATTTGAGATCCCCTTTTATAAAATTCCCTGAGTAGGTGTACTCTGTGACTTTCTCCTGTGGCAATTCCTTCTCCCTCCATCCTCGTCCTCATAATTATATTATAAAAACATCTCCTCTTCCTCCTTATGTTTTTCTCTTTTTTCTCCTTCTCTCCCTTTCCATCTTTTTATATCTCCTTTCCATCTTCAATTTATCCTCATCAATTAGCTTTTTTGACACTACCTTAATGCATGTTCATGTTTTTCCCTATCCCTTAAAATAAATGACAAAAATGAAGCCTTCATAGCCTTCATGGAACTCTGTAATTCCCTCAAAACATAATCATAAATCTCTTCTACAAAAAGAAACATATAACGCCTCCTCAGTTTCCTGGATTTCCAACTTAATGACAGAATCCTATGCCCTCTGCCTTTCTTTTTCTCTTACATCCACTAATTTGGTAGCCTCCTTAGTTCCTATGTTTTCAATTACCAACTCTCTGAAAATGAATTCCAAATCTAAATGTAGCAATAATTCTTTCTAGACAACCCCAGCTGCCTATAGAACATCTACCCATAGATGCAATGTCAATAACTCAAATTCACACAAAGAAATCTGGTAATTTTTCCCTAAAGCCATCCTTCTTCCAAATTTCTGTTTATTTTTTTGAGTGTATCATTTTTCTTCTAATCATTTGAATTTGCAATCTTAGAACAACCAATGACAATCTTATTTACAGTCTTCACTCTGTGATCTATCCAAACACGACTTCTTGATGGCTCTTCTGATCTGTTTTCATTTGCACAAAAGGTTTAAAATGATAGAATGACCTTACTCCTCATTTCTGCCTCTTGAAATTCTAATTACCCTTCAGGACTCAGGTTGGGGGTATTCCATTCTCCCTCACATTAGTTTTTATTTACTTGTTGGTAAAAATATCTTAACCCCTCTAGTGGAATATAATTTCTTTAAAAGCAGAGATTTTTGTTTTTGTTTTTCTCTCCTAGAGCCTAAAATAAATAGTACATTAAAATAGTTAATAATGAATTTTTAAAAACCCTTACCTTCTGTCTTGGAGTCAATTCTTTGTATTGGCTCCAAGGCAGAAGAGTGGTAAGGGTAGGCAATGGGGGTCAATTGACTTGACCAGGGTCACACAGCTTGGAAGTGTCTGAGGTCAGATTTGAACCTAGGACCTCCCTTCTCTAGGCCTGGCTCTCAATCCATTGAGCTACCCAGCTGCCCCCCAAATTTTTTAATATGAAGTTTTAAAATACTTATTTAGGAAATAAATATCTCAAATGAACAAATGTAAAACACTTTTTGAATTCAAATATATTGAAATTTACTCTATGCTACAAATGATGATTAATTTAGTTTTCCTAATATTTTAAAGTGGTTTCAGTTCCAAGATTAGAGGCATGAAATCCTGGGAATAAATATTTTATCTGAAAAATTCTAGCTACTTATATGATAGTAAGTTATTTAACCTTGTTCTATTTCAGTCAACTACTTGGGATTTTGAGACCAGGTTAAGGATACTTTTGTTTAAAGTTGGGATAGGAAACACCATTCATATCCTACACTTAAAAGAAAAAGATTGCATAATCCAATATAATTAGAAATTGAGAATTGTAACGTACTGTGCTATGGAAGAAATGGAGTGGGGGAAATTGGAAGTTTATGAAGAAACAAAGAGAAAATAAAAACGTTACCAATAATCATCAAAGGGAATCTTTGCAAACTTCACTGTGTTTTAGGAAGTTTTATTATTTTTATCAACACAATTAAGCTACTGTCTAAAGTCATCAGTGTTGACATATGGATTTTTTTCTTTGTGAGTATCTTAAAGGACAAATTATAATATGGAATCTTCAGCTGAAAGAATGATATGATAAGTGATATTTTATAATGGCATGCCTGCCAAAGGATAGGGAAGATAGTGGAAGCAGATTTTGAGTCTTGAAGTATGTGAGGGCTTAGGTAATACATAGGTTACTGGGTGTAGTTTAGGCGACATTGATCCTGAGTACCCAGCAGTTGAACATCGGTGTATTTGATGGCTTGACCCTGGTGTCCTCTGGCATCAGCTTGGGGGTCAACATGCTAGAGCCAACATTGCAACATCCCCACAGAGGGAGTTGCTAATAGTGTTTAAAAGGCAAGCAAAGGAAGGAGAGGGGACTTTTTTACTTCCACTCTTGAATAGACTGGCTTCCTGGAATGGCACTTGACAAGGGGCAGGGCAGCATGGACAAGTCCTCCCTAGGCTGAAATCTGGGATCTGACCTTACTTTCAATTGGTTAGGCTGAAGTCTATCTCTCTCCTCTCTTCTTTCTCTCTTTCCTAATAAATGCTCATAAATTTGATGATGATCCTGCAGATCAATTTGTATTTATAATTTTGAAAAAGGAATTCACCTCCCTTTGTTTTCTTTGATGTAATCAATTAGTGACCTTTAATGTTAGAAACTTCTTGTAAACAATATATAGTGGATTTCTGGTTTTTAATGCACTCTGCTATCTGTTTCTGTTTTATGAGTGAGTCTATCCCATTCATATTTATAGTTATGATTACCAACTGGGTATTCCCTTCCATATTATTTTCTCCTCTTGACCCTGCTCTCTTCCCTTTCACTCTGTCTCTCTTCACCAATGTTTTGCTTTTCATTACCCCCCAAGGTTCCCCCTCCTATTTCCACCTTCTTCTCTTGTCTTATTCCCTTTCTACTTCTCAATAGGGTAAGAAAAGATTCTATACCCCTGTGAGTTTAGTTGTTTTTACTTCTGAACAAGTTACAATTAGAAAAATGTTTAAACATTGCCCATCACCACTCTCATCCTCTCTGATACTGTAATAATTTTTCAAATATTTTAGGTGAGATAATTTACCCCATTCCATCTCTCCTTTCCATTTTCTCTCAGTATAATCCTCTTTTTCACTCCTTGATTTTTTTTGCATATCATATCATCCTAATCAGTTTACTTCCCCAACCTCTTTCTATGTATACTCCTTCTAACTGCTCTACTACTAATAAGAATTTTTGAGAATTGCAAATACCTTTTTTTTCCATGTAGGAAAAGATATAGTTTGACCTTGTCAAGTCCCTTAAATTTTCTTTTTCTTATTTACCTTTTTAGGCTTCTCTTGAGTCTTCTATATGAACATCGAGCTTTTGTTTAGGTCTGGTCTTTTCATATGGATTACTTGGAAATCTTCTATTTTAATGAATGATCATTTTCCCCCCTAAAAGAATATATTCAGTTTTGCTCGACTGGTGATTTTGGTTTGTAAACATAGACTCTGGTTGTAAACATAGATCATTTTCCAGAATATGATAGTTCATGCCTTCTGATTCATTGTTATGGAGGCTGCTAAGTCCTATGTAATCCTAATTGTAGCTCAATGGTATTGAATTGTTTCTTTCTGGCTACCTGCAACAATTTCTCCTTGATCTGATTCTGAATTTAGCCATTATATTCCTGGCAGTTGTCATTTGAAGATTTCTTTCTGGAGGTGATCTGTGGATTCTTTTCATTTCAAATTTCAATTTTAATCTTTTGTTCAAGAATATTTGGGCAGTTTTCTTTGATAATTTCTTGTATTATGATGATAAGACTTTCAGGTAGTACAATAATTCTGTAATTGTCTTTCTTGGATCTATTTTCAAGATTCATTGTTTTTTCCATAAGATATTTCACATTTTCTTCTGTTTGTTTTTTTTCCTGTTTTGATTTTTTGTTTGTTTCTTAATGTCTCATGAAGTTATTAGCTTCTAATTGTCCATTTCTAATTTTAAGGAATGATTTCTTCTGTTAGCTTTAGAGCCTCCTTTCCCCTTTGCCTTTCTTAATTGCTTTTTGAAATCCTTTGTGAGCTCTTCCAGAATCTGAGTCCAATTCATATATTTCTTTGGGGCTTTGTGTTTGCTTTGCTTTCACTGTCCTCATCTGTGTTTGTGCTTTGTTCTTCATCTCCATAAAATGTTTTATGATTAGATGTCTTATTTTGATTGCTCACTTTCCTGGCCTTTTTATTGACTTCCACTTTAATTTTAAATGTAGGTTTTGTTCTCAGGGAAGATAGGACACTTTCTTAAACTTCAGTTCTTCGTTGATGCTAACCTTAGTCTTATTTCTTGATTCTTCACAATCTCTGGTTTAGGAAGTCTGACAGCCAACTACCACTGCTAATCCAATCAGCCATGAGACAGCTCATGGCTCAAATTCTAGCCTCAGGCTTGGCAATCAGGTCAAGCACAGGGCACTAGCAGACCCTTACTCTGTGGTTCTGCTTTGAGTTTTGGCAAGGGCCAGCCAGGTTCCCTTAATCCAGCCCTCCAGCTTCCTGACAGGGACTGGATCCCCACCACTCCATCTACTGACTGTCCCTAACTGGGATTCAGGTCCCCACCACAACCCTAAACTGAGACTTCTGGCCTTCATCTGGCCCACCCAGGCTACAACTTTAGACCTCTCCACAGGTTTAATTGGAACTTTAAGGGTTGTGCATTGGTTTGGACTGCTGTTGGTCTAGGCAGGGTCTGGTCTATCTCAGGGTCTTGATACTGGCTTCAGCCCAGGTTTAGGACAAAGAACAATAGATGTGGGTTGATGGGGCTTGCTGTTGGCTTACCCCTTGCTATATACTCCTGTTGGTTATGCTTCTCACTCACCCCAGCTGTGAGAGAACTCCCAAGATGTTTTCTGCCTACTGTGGTCAATAAAGTTGTCACTAAAGTTGGGGGTGCTCTCTTAATCCTTGCTAATAAGGAGGGGTAGAAGGTGATTGAGGTGATGCAAGAGGAATGAAAGGGATGGCTTGGTCTAGGGAAGGAGAGTACGAGGTGGTACATTGGATGGTAAGGAAATAGGTGGGGTATTCAGGAGGGGCAGCTTAAACAGACTAGACACTCCGGCTAAAGACAGAGGACACTGGGGAAATAGACTGATCCCTTCCAGGCAGGAAAGGTATCTCTATAGACACAAGAAGTTGGGCCAGTCAGAAATGGTTTAAATCTGCCTTGAGGGCTTTTCTTGTCAGTTTCTCAAGTCCCTTGAGGGAGGAGTCAAAGGGCTCCTCCCTGTCAGTGAAACTGATGGGTTCAGGAGAAAGTCTCGGGCAATGACTTCCTCCCAAGATGGATGCCTCCAGTTCCCTCGGGAATAAAAGAGAATAATTTCTTCCCTCTTCAACCCTTGCCTAATCTTCGACACAATGATTCACTAGAGGGTTTGATTAGGAAACAGGGGGGTTTATTAATATTCAGGGTTGATCAGAAAGGAGAGAGGGGTTTAGGGTTTCTTACAGCTGCTAGGGAGAAACTCAAGATGTGGGAGGGTCACAGAAATGGGTTAGAGTGAGAGAGAGCCTGCTCTCCCAGCCAGCAAAGATTTGGCTGCTTTTAAAGTAGAGTGTATACTAAATCAATAAAATAAGAGATCATTTGATTCAAAGGTGTTCTACTTACCTATAGGGAAACTAAACCCACAAAGTCTAATCACTATAGCCCAAAAGCCACGCTTCCTCCCAGAGCCCACAGGGAAAAAACAGGAAAGGTAACAGGGGTGTAATATGGAGAAGGTCAGGGAGAGGTCCAGAGAAATTAGCTAGGTTCAGAGACAAAGCAAAGGCCAAAAGCAAAGCCGAAAAACCAAAGGCAGAGCTTCAGTTGGACCTTCTGCTCTCTTCAAGCCTCAGTTTCCAACTGAACTTCTGTCAGCATTCTAAGGCTTCTAACTGCCAGAAGTTTTCAGTTAACTTTTGCAAGGGCAAAAGCTTTTGGTGCATCTTTTCATTATACTACTTTGCACCCAGCCTAACATAAGGCTTGGCCAGGGGTTCTGGGCCTCACTCTAGGATTACATAGACTTGGTAGGCTTGAGTTTATGCCCTCCCGGCAGTCTTGAGCAGAGAATTTGTGACTCCACTTCAGTTTGCCCCAGTAAGGTGCATTGTGGAATGCCTCATACTGGTATTTGGGGCCTCAACTTGGGCTTGGGAAAGGTTTTGAGCTTCACTCTGGGCTTATACAGACAAGACCCACAGTGGATTGCCTAGTCTTGGTGTTTAGGTCCTCACTGCAGGCTTGTAAAGAGGCTCTGAGCCTCACTCTAGACCTACTCCAACCTTATGCACTGTGGATTTTACTGCAATCTTGGGCAAGTCATCTATGTTTTGTTTTGGGTTTGCACCTGCTAAGAGCACGGCCATCTCACTTCTGCTGGGACTTGGTTTCTCATTTGGGGGTTGGACACGTGCTTGGAACTTCCTCTGGGCCTATACCAGCCTTTCAAAACTACAGATTTTCTTATATTAAGGCTTAGGACCTCACTGCACTCTTATGCTCAGTCTTGGACTATAAAGAGGTGGGCACGATCTGCTCTTCTCTCAGCTTGGGCAGGTCTTCATTATCTCAATGTTGGCTAAGGCTTAGGATCAGAATCTGAAGTAGCAAGTGTGCAGTGGGAGGCTTGCTATTGGCTTGCACTGGTACTCCTCAATGTGGCCTTGCTGTAGGCTGAGCTTCCTTCTCACCCCAGTGAACCAGACCTTCTCTGCCCACCTTCCAAGTTGTTTTCTACGGGAACTTTGCTTCACTCTATCCTTTTGAAACTTTATTTTTAGGTTGGTTGAAGAGGATTCTCATAAATGTAAGTATTTTCTTTGCCTCTATATTGCTATCTTGCCTCCACCTCCCAATATGTTTCTGTTTATTTTATATCTTGAAACTTTACTAAAATTGCTAATTATTTTCATCTAGCTTTCTAGATGATTTTCTAGGATTATTTCAATATTCCATTATATCATCTGCAAAGATTGATATTTTGATTCCTCATTGCCTATTTTTATTGCTTCATTTTTTCTTGCCTTATTGCTGTAGCTAACATTTTTAATATAATAGAAATAATAATAGTGATAATGAATATCTTTACTTCACTTGTAATCTTATTGTGAAAACTTCTATTTTGTCCCTCTTGAAGACAATACCTCCTCTTTGACTTAGATAATATTGATAATTTTAACAAAGACTCTACTTATTCCTATAATTTCTAGTGGTGTTAATATGAATGAGTGATTAATTTTATTAGACTATTTTGCATTCATTAAGATGATCATAATTTTTCTTGGTTTTTTATTGATATGATTGATAATGATTATAGACTTCTTAATATTTAATTAACCCTACATTTCTGGAAGAAATTTCATGTGGTCACAATTTTTATCTTTTTGATACAGTGTTGTAATCTCCTTGTAGTATTTTAATTTTTTGTATAGATATTTATTAAGAAAATTTGCCTATAATATTTTTCTGTTTTTGATCTCCATAATTTAGGTATCAAAACCATATTTGTGTCCTAAAAATAATTTGTTAAAGCTCCTTCTTTACCTATTTATCAAATTGTTTATAAAATATTGGTGATAAATGTTAGACACACTTGACTTGTCAATCTATGTGTTCAGGGTATTTATTCTTAGAGAACACACCTGTCGTGTGTTCAATTTCATTTTCTAAGACAGGGCTATTTCTTTAATTATGATTTCTTCTCCTGTTAATATGGTAAATTTATATTTTTAAAGTTATATCATTTCACTTAGATTATATTTTATTGCCATATGATTTAATTCTTATTGTTTTAATTTCTTCTTCTTTGAGCACGCCAAATTTCAAGACAAATTAAATATATGCTTTAGACTTTTACCTTGTAAATAATATATTGATCAGGGGAGGTAGTAGATGGAAAATAATAGTCTGGATTTTGAAGGCAGTAATGTGAAATTAAAAGGAGAAATTAAAGACATACTTCAGTTGGAAAATGAACAGAATTTAGCAAATGATTCTGTGAACTTTGCCTAATCCTAATTCTACAAACATTTATTAAATACTTCCTAAGTGGATGATATTATACTAAACATTGGTGATTATGAGGAAAAAAAACACCTTCTACTCTCAAGGAAATCATGATAAAACTTATAAAATCTTAAATTTATCAACTTAATGAACTAAGATTGATTGTTCTTTGGAGATACAATTGCAGGATCTTTATATTATTCCTTACTTTACATCATGCCCTCATGGTCCTCAAAAGCTATGTAGTCTTATTTCCTATTACAATTAAACATGCTAAAAATTCATAAGAAAAACATATTATTTATAATGTCTCAATCATTTTGAATCTTTAAGAGTTTAAGTTATATTTTAGGAAGTCTTACATAGTCTGCCAGTTTGAAAATATAAAAATGTATTGAATTTGAATTATAGAATATAATGATTTATCATCTTTAAAAAAGCTAATGGGAGTATTTTTTCTTTTGAAAAAGTTCTTCAAAGGTAGTTAGTTTCTTTGCATAGTTTGGGTGTACTTCAATTTATTTGCCAGAGCAAATCAATAGAAATATATTGGATAATGCATTTAAAGGTTTACTGCTATGAGATCTTAAATATAATGCCTATATAGTTATTAGGAATACTATTTTAAGACCCATTTTAATTTAACATAATATTATAAAAGGTATTATTACTCACAATTGTCTATAAATTATTATATCATGATAATAAATTTGGTATACAAGAATCCTGAAAACTAATATCACCTATCATAAACTCTTGAGAATAAAATTATCTTAAAATTCACATAAGTAGATTATAGATGCTTTGGAAAGCTATCTAACTACACGTAAAATGCATTGGTCATTTCACAAAGAAGGTCATCAAATGGAAATTTAAACTTCTGGCAAATAGAAAATTATTGTGATTTCAATTGGGAAAGAATAAATAATCTTGTTCCTGATGAATGTCTATAAAGTGTAATGAAATATAAACTCTGAAACCTTGGGATCAATATGTTTAGAAGGTTGTTATGTGTATAATTTTTTTAAATGTTAGCATTATATTGCTACTAAGAAAATCAGGCAAGAGCATTAATAGACCACTTCTCACATCTTGATTATATGTGAACACATTTTGCCTGGAATTGACATGAATCTATTGTGTTGTGTTTAAAAAATGTAAAATGTAGCATATTTTTCAATGAACTGAGCTGAAAGCTCATTAGATAAGCCATGAAACAGTTGTTCAGTAAGTTTTAGGAATAATAAGAACGTAGATACCAAGCAGTGGTACGATGAAAGGATAAGATTTATTTTGATAGGAGCTATTGTACAACACCTTACCCAGATAAAAATACATATATAATGAGCCTCCCACCCAAAGGAAAAAAAACTGATTCAGCAAATATTTATTTTTCCAATGTATCTAGGATACCATACTATGTATTTCAGAAGCAAAGAATAAACTCCATTCAACTCATTTCTAATAAGTATACAGTTTACTAATGTGTAATAATTATATAGGTCCATGGAACACTCTCTTTTTATAAGGGAAGGATGAATTTAGTCATGGCTATGTAAAAGAAGTCTATTTCTTACAGTCATGAACTTGTTATTCTACTACAGTAGTGTCCTGTTGGGAAAAAATTATATTTTAATTTTTGATTCATGTTTAAAGTCTTCGCAATGTGAGAAATACATCCCTAATGCAAAATTTGAGTCAGGTGTGAAGAATCTATTTCCTATGCTTAAAATAAATGTTTTACTCAAAAGTATTTCACATGTATACAGAGACAGAGTATCTATAATCAACCTTTTAGCATAACCCCTTTTATGTCAAGTGGTTAAAATCTAAATAGCAGAACATGACTGAGTAGGTATTATTGCATATCACCTCATCTTTGCCCAGACTAGATATAGAAAAATGAGGCCTGAGATTGAGTTTTTTTGAGGCAGAGAGTCATCATTCCCAAAGCCAAAACTGCTTCTATACCTATTCATCTCTTGAATATATGAAGTTATTTTCAAGTTTGAAAATCTTCTATATTGATTAGTTATTTTGACAATTATCCTCTTAAAAATCTAGACAAAAAAGAAAAACGCATTTAGGTTACCTAACACATGCTCAGTCCATCAAGCCAAATTCTTATTTTTGCTTCCATGTAATATGGATTTGTCAGTTTTCTCAGAATGAGAAGAGAAGAACTGGGCTGCTCCATCTGAGAATCCAAGTAAAGATTAAAATTGAAACAATCTACAAGTGCTATGAGGAAGTAAAAATAAGAGCATGTTATTTCTTTTTTTTCATTTTTCAATTTTCAAAACTTCAAATTATTTGTTTATTACATTAAAACCTGCACTAGAGAAGGCATGATTTGATGAAAAGATATATTTATATAAAACTACATATTTATTGTTTCTGTTTATTAGTTCTTTCTCTGGAAGTGGACATACACAAGTTATTTTTCAAATAATATTTCTATTGCTTTATATGCTCTCTTGGTTCTGTTTGTTTCACTCTTCAAAATTTTATGCAGGTTTTTCCATGTTTTTTTTTAAAATATAAACTTGTTGATCAATTCTTAGGGTGCACTGGTATTCCATTATAGTCATATGCCACAATCTTTTTAGCTTTTGCACAATTGAAGGGCAACTCCTCAATTTCTCATTTTTTGTCATCACAAAGAGAAGCCACTATAAATGTTTTAGAACATACAGATTCTTTTTCTTTCTCCAGCCTGTTAATAACTTAGAGAAAAATTCTAATAGTGTTTTTGCTGGATCAAGAGGTATGCACTCTGGACATAATTTCAGATTTCTCTTCCAAATATTTGGATCAGTTGACAGTTCTGGTGTGAGTATCCTTGTTTTTCCATACCCCCTCCAACATTTGTAATTTTGACCTTTTATTATCTTAGTCAATATGATAGGTGTGAAATAATATCTGAGTTGTTTTGATTTGCATTTGTCAAACCAATAATGATTTTGAGGATTCATTTTTATATATAACTTTATTATTTTGATCCAAAAACTGTCTGTTCATATATTTTGATTATGTCAATTGGCAAATTATTCATATTCTTATAAACTAGACAAAGTTGTCTATATATTTTAGATATGAGGTCGCTATCCAAGAAATTGTCTATAAAATTCCCTCTTTAATTTTCTGCTTTCCTTCTAATCTTGGCTATCTTACTTTTATTTGTACAAAACTCTTCAATTTTAAGTATTCCAAAATTATCAGTTTTACATTTCACAGTGTTTTCTATCTCTTTTTCATAAACTCTCCTCCTAACCTTAAATCTGATAGGTAATATGTTTCCCGTTCTAATTTGCTTATGATACCTCCCTTTATATCTAGGCCAGCTATCCATTTTTATCTTATCTTGCTTAATGGTGTAAGATCCTGGTTTCTGCCAGACTGTTTTGCAGTTTTCTAAGCAATTTTAATTAAATAGTGAGTAGTGATAAAAAACTTGGATGTTTACTTTTGTCAAATTCAAAGTTGCTATAAACTTTTAGTGCTGTTTGCTGTTTGTCTATTCTATTCCATTGATTTACTATCTATATAGCCAATAACATAGTATTGATATTGGCTGCTTTACAATACAGTTTCAAATCTGGTATTGTTAGACTGTACATTTTTTAATTAATTCCTTTAATATTATTGGCTTTTTTCATTCCAAATGAATTATTTTTTTCTATTTCAATAAAATATTTTTGGTAATTTAGTTGGAATGAAGTTGAATAAGTACATTAATTTAGATCATTCCCTTTTAAAAATCTAGTCAGTATCCAGTAAATACATTGCTTTGATATAACTAAAGCACTTGTGTCTTTCAGTGTTGAGTTACATATAGCCAGCTGGAATCTGTTCCTATCCTACTGGAGACTGACCTCTCACACAGCATGCACAGGAAGCCAAATGTAGTCAGGGGAATTCTCTACATACTCTATAGCACTCTTTAACAAGTTAAATATTTATACTTCTCAGCAAATAAAATGCTGTGAAAATAGCAGATCTGTCCATATCAATCCTGGAAAGGTCTCTCAGGTCATGGAGTGATTCAAGCATTGTCCTTTCTGGCTTTCCCTCTAAATTCCTTTCACTTAAGATTCCCAAAAGGTCATGTTTAATTATCTATTAAATTCAAAGGGAAAAAGTGCAGCAGTCTTTTCAGCACCATCCTTACCCAGTCTGATAAATAAATTTTTAGGAAATGCTTAGGCAAGCCTACTAGAACTAGATGCTTGTGGCCTCCAAATAAAACATTATTAATTCAAGAATAAATATATTTAAATAAGCTTATCTGAAGTCATTTGTAATACATTGCATTTGTAATTCATATAAGGGCCTATCCCAACCTATAAGGGAAAAAAAGCAAGAAAGAACTAAAGGAAGGAAGAAAGGAAGGAAGGAACAAAGGAGAGAGGGAGAAAAAACAGAATTAAGGAGGGTAGTAGGGATGTAAAGAAGGAAGGAAGGAGGAAGAGTGTTGTGGTGATAAGTGATTGTATCTGAGGGCCATTGTAGCCACTGAGAGAGAAAGTTGGCTTGCTAGGGAGACTAGGGGCTAGAGAAAGAGAGTAAGATAAAAAGGCCAGGAAAGATTGGGGCCAGCACACCTGAGAAGGACTCAGCAAAGGAAGACCATGACTGGTCTTCTTTTATTAAGACAAAAAGAAAGACTTTTATAGAGAGTAAAAAAAATCCTCTATTAAGACAAAGAGAAAGACTTTTATAGAGAGTAAAATAAAATTATTACAGCATTTTTTGGGGGGGTGATACTTTCCCACAGGATAATGTTTCTGAAAATGACTTCACACATGAATGTTATCAGAGTTGCTATTATAGATGTAAGCAAATTGAGAAAGAGTGATAATTAATCTGTTCTTGGGGAAAGGCAGATTTGGTACTTTTAGTCATGATATTACAAGGACTTCTTTGCTCTTTGGAGTGAGGGGGGACCCACAGTTTAATGATGAACTTTGGCCAAGAGCAGCAATGCCTTTGTGTGAGAAATTGGAACCTTGTCAGCAATCTCAGGCAAGCATGACTGCTTTTCTCAGGGGGATTAATCTGTCCTGAGCTCCTCCTACAGGAAGGAAAGAAGGAAGAAAGGGAGAAAAAGAAAAAAAAACTAATTAGGAAAAGGAGTAAAAAAATTACTAAATGTGGGGGGGAAAGTAGAGAAAAGTAAAGACCAACATTCCCCTTTTCTCATTACCCTCAGGAAAGCAACCAAATTATTCTGGTTGGAAATTCATTGTAGTAGTAGTAGTAGTATATAGGACAAACCAAATGGAGGTTTACCTAAAATTTCTCCATGTTTTTCAGCCATACATAGGACACATTAACATTTCTCCAATAATTCCTCCAACATATGAATCAATCTAACTTTTATATAAAGAGCAAAGCTAAACATTAACTGGAAAACAAGACAAACTAATAAAAAAAAACCTCTGAGCCAACCCTCAAACACTTAAGACATTTTCAATTTTCTCCATTGGAACTATGACAGTTGATACCATATAGAGCATACTGTAATAAAAATGAAACAGTCCTAGATCTCAGCACATTTATATTCCATTGATGAAAATAAAACACCTGCGTATATAGAGATGCAAAATACATACAAAGAAAATAGTGATTAATGAGGAAAATTCAGACACCAGGATTTTAGAAACTGAGCATTGAAAGTTATTAGATTTTGTCAGTTTCTGAGTTAGAATCAATATGGAAACTGTAAGATTTAAATTTAGCTTTTTTACTAAATAAAAGCTATAAAGTAATTTTGTGGTTGATGATTTTAAAATATTATAGCTTACATCAAAATGACTTTTAGCATCTTTTATTACAAAGAGGTAGAAAGAGTGAAAGTGTAAAATGTAGATAAAGAGACAAATTTCTAACAAGCCTATCAGCCCTTCTTCAGTGCAGTCCACCTCAGCCCAGGCAGGGGTTTCACCGAGTCCAATCTCCACCTGGATTTCCCAGTAATCCTCAACTAGAAGTCCCAGTGGTGTCTTTGGCCAGAGTTCTACCCAAGCAGCCTCCTCCAAAGTCAAGGCAGGAATCTCAGCCACTCACCCAGCAAGCCAATGCAGGATCCAGGGAAAAAGTCTCCAAAGCCAAAACAGGAATCTCAGCCAATCTCTTCAAATGCCAGAAAAGGGACAATATGCTCCTTTTTCCTAAGTCACTTCCTGTCATTCCCCCTTCTTCACAGAAACAAATTGCAGTCTTTCAATTTGGTGGCAATGGTATTTGGAGGTGTGATCTAATTCTAGTAAGGGACTAGTGAACTCTCAAACTTAATGGTAAGTATGGGTACTTTAAGTTCTTGATTTGATTGGCTAAAAATTGACAAGGGGAGAGTTAATCCTTTCTTCACAAAACAAATAGAAAATGTACCATTTAGAGACTAGACTATTTGAAGATTCATTCATACAAATAAATAAAAAGCATGGTACAGTGAAAATAATATGGAATTTTAGTCAGATGACCTGGGTTCAAAAACTGACTTTGCCATTTATCTTTTTCCCTTCACAAGTCACTCAAGCTTTTTCAGTCTCACTTGCATCATCTGTAAACTGAGGAGCTGTACTCAATCACCTGCAAAGTTCCTTCTGACTCAAATTTGACATCTGAAAGAAGAATAATTTCATGGGGTAGATTTTAAAGGAAATCTAGAAAGTATTTGCTAAAGTTATTCAGGTAATTTTGAATCCCATCTTAGAAGATGATAAATGACAGGAATAAGAGGGTATTTTAATGAATACCCAGAGTAGATATTATTGAATCACGGTAGAAAAAAATAGGTCTGAAAATGACTTTGTAGCTGAAGAATTTGTCTTACACTTCCCACCTTTGAACATTTAGTATGAGATACATAAGACTTGAATCTTATTATTGAGCATTAGAAAAGGGGATTTGGTATTCTTTGGAAACAAATTAGTAAAAAAGCTTCCTTCTTCTTCTGGTAGGTGGAAGAAATATGAAATTGTGCATAAGAATGAAAAATTTGTTAACAAAAAGCAAGTTTTTGAAGGGCATAGTGAATAAAAAAGTTAGAAATAAATAAATAGTGTACTGAGTAGATTATGGTAGTGGTGGCTAAACATTATGAGGATGGTATAAAGAAGGAAAATTAGAATAGATGATAGTGTTAAAATATGAAAAACAGTGCACCTAAAAATTGGCCAACATATGCAAGGCTACAGTGATATGGCTCATTGATGAGATAATTTTGGTGAACAAAGTAGGAAGTTACTCTAAAACTATTCGCTATTTGTTTAGCAGGAGATATACCTAATAGCCAGAAGACAGTAAAACTAATTGTGCCCAAGGCATTAATTTGAATTTTTGTGTCACAAATCAAATTTCCACATGAATACAACAGATATAATTGAATGTGTGAAGGATTGAGTATTTCGGGTTCAGATAGAGTAAGTTCTTTAAAGATTGTCATTCATTCATTCATTCTTGCATGAATGCACTCATGATTTATTTTATTCATTCAACAAATATTTTAAACATTTCCTAATGAAAAACATATGCATTACTTAGAAAGCTGCAAAATGTTTGCAACCAATTTCCTACTTTCATTAAGGTTATGCTACATGTGCCAGAAAACCATATAGTTTATGTATCCTTTCACTCTTGTTGCCATGTACCTTGCTTGTTATCATGTAAGCTATGCAATTTTTAAACATAATGGCTAGCATATATTCATAATTATGCTACTCTTTGAAAAATTAAATAAAGACTATATTGCAAAATAAGAAATGTAGCATTTCACAGATATCATATGTGAAAATTAGTTCTACAATTTATTTAGTAGTCAAATTTAATATAACATAGATATATGAGATTTAGGAGAAATTTAAAATATCTGCTACTTCATCCCTTACCAGACATATAAATCCCCTCTACAACATTCTCCATTAATATTTCCTCTAGCAGCTTAGGAAATATATCTAGTATTAGGTCACTTGCAACCTTCAATGGATGTTTGTGCCACTTTTGTACAGTTCTAATTGTTAAGAAATCCTTAAAATGAGCTTAGGTCTTTGTCACTTCCACAGTCCAGTCTTTGTTTTGACCTCTGCAAATACACAAAATAAAAGAAATCCTTCTTTCAATATTCTTCAATAAAAACTTAAACTATTTCAAGTTTAGAAAGGATAATGTTAAGGATTATTAAAGAAAGGGAACAATGGAATTTGAATCCAATTCCTTTTGGTTAAAAATGGGAGACTGGGACATGACATTAGTATCCAAATTTCACCTTAAACATTCTAGTGTTAAAAGGCTAATTAAATTCTTTACTGGAAAAAGTACTATATCTGCTGGAATGAATATAGGTGAAAGTCTGAGCTAACAATACATTATTGTAAAGAAGTTAATTTTCTATAAATATATAACTTGTCTCTTCTGGTAAGATTAAAAGCCAGAAATCAAGAGATCTAACAATTAAGAAACTCTCCAACCATCTCATAAAGTAAAGAGGCAATCATTCTATTTGATTATTTGTTTATCTACAAATGGAACACTTACAAATCCTATACAATTTTTCTTGTAGAAATATTATGCAAAATAACGAGTATTTAATTGGCTAACTGAGAAATGGGGTAGAAATTTTTCAAATGATGCCTCGAAAGAGAATGGGCTAAATAATATGTCCATATAACAAAGACATCAAAGAAAAGTGAAAAGGACTGATTGTTATAATATATTCATAACAATTTTGTAATAGCAAAGAACTGCAACTTGAGATGTCCATCAATTAGGAAATAACTGAATAATTGTGATGTGATGGGATACTACGTGGTGTAAATGATATGCAGGATGGTTTTGGGAAAAAAATCTGCTAAAACTTATTTGAACTCATGTAAAATGAAATAAGAATAACCAAGAGAAAAATTGTACACAGTAATGACAATATTCAAAGCATAATTAAGTACGAAAAATTACTACTTTTATCAAGACAATGACTCAAGACAATTCTAGAGGGCTCATGATAAAAAATACTATCCACTTCCAGAGAGAGAAAGAGAGAAAGAGAGAGAACTAGTGAACTCCCTAAGTGTAGATTAAAGCATACTTTTAAAAAATGTAAGTGAAGTTGGTGCAAAATATTCCAAGCATAAATAAGATTTTACTATCATAAGGTTATTCTAATTTTATAAGCATATTTTAGAGAAGACTATAACTGAATACCCTTAAGCAAACAATAATGGAATAATAATACTATTTTAAATTTTGTATAAAATAAGATTTTGTTTTCTTTTCTAGTTTCTAACAATACTTATCATCATTTGTTGTCATTTATTTTTTCATTTACCATTTATGGTCAACAACTATGTTGCTCAGCAGATAGAACACTGCACTTAGAATCAAGAATTGAGTTCATATTTAGCATCAGACACTTTCCAGCTGTATCCCTGTAGGTAAATCGCTCAGCTTCTGCCTGCCTCACTTTCCTCAACTTTAAAATGTGAACAAAAATAGCACCAGTTCTTGAGGTTGTTGTGAAGATCAAGAGATAATATTTGTAACGTGACTAGCACAGTGCCTGACACATAGAAGGTACTTAATAATTTTTTTTGTTTCTTTCCCCGTCTTTTTCAGTGATTCAGTGCTTTGAACCTCTACTAGGTTCAAAGAGAGTATAAATATGAAATACGTAGTACCTTCTCACAAGATAAGTATGATACAATAGGTGTGATGAGAGGTATATTAATTATTAAAATGCTGAGTTGAATCTTATCAGTATACAAATTATTTTATTTGTATATAAAGTAAAAATTCAGAGTAGGAGAAATAACATTGTGATTAAGGATGTGTAGAAGTAGTGGTTTTTGAGAAAGGCCTGAAAGGTTGTTTAGGATTATGGTTGATAGTCATCCTGCATCAAAAACAATACCTATTACTATAAAAAAGCTATGTTATCATAATTTTATAGTAAACATCTTTGAAAATTTTAAGAATCACTATAATATTACCCATAACAGTGAGGTTACAGAATCAGTGGATTATTAAAATGTACTTAATTTATAAGGAATAACTTTGCAAGATGTTATGAAAAATATAAGCAGAAAAGTGTGTTTTTTTGTTATAAATAGTTCAAATTAGATGGAACACTACGTTGAATCCAGGTTATGGAGAACCTAAATATTAGATTAACAGAGTAACCATTATTGATAGTTTCAGGAAATGAGAAGTAATGTGATAAGAGCTATGAATGACAGGTTAATCTGGGAGCACTGCATAAGATAAATTGCTTTGCAGAAGAGGTGGAAGTCAAGAAGGCTTATTAGGAGAATACGACATTTTGAAGTGCTGAGACAGGTGAAGAGAGCTCATGTCAGATGATCTCAATTTTATCACCTAAAACAAGACATAATTTGATCTACTGAGAGTGAAAGACACATGTAAAGCAATAGCACATTGAGGACACAAAAAATCCATGAAACTACTTCAACTTACTTTGATATTTTTGAAAAATGGAGAGATTTGATTTGAAGAATAATACATATTTTGGTAATTTATCAAAAATCTATTTTATTCCTATTGCATCACAAGTGTACTCTAATGATAAGCATATAAGTTAATTTTCCATTTTTTATACTATTGTAATGAAATACAGGGCAATTTCATCACACAAAGCTGGGTAAAAGCTTCAAATTAGACCCATCTAAACCTAAACATGGTAAAAAGTATTTGTAAGTAAAATAAATGATGACAACAAACAGATGGAAAATAGAACAGATTAATAACATTTCTCCAGACTACTTTGTTTTTTATGATAATTTCAAAAATACTCATTCAGAATCAATCCTTAAAGTTTAATATAAAAAATGGAAACATCATTACAGAAGATAAAAACAAAACAGAAAAAGTACACAAAGAAAAATCCATACTAGAATGCAAAGTATACTGTATTATGTTATGTCCAATACTATATATTATTGTGTAATCAGTTTTCAAGATATCTGAAATAAAAAACAATTGAGGATATCTACAGTCTTTTAGAGACAACATAGTTCAAAGACAAGCACCATTACAGAGAATCAGAGGACTGAACTTTAAATTCTGGTTGTGTAAATTCGGCAAGTCATTTATTCTTCACCTAATGTGTTTATCTCCAAAATAAGGTGACAGACTTGATGACAGTTTAGATCCATTCTAGCTTTAGATATATGAAGTTATCCTCAAACTACCCTATATAAATTTTGTATTTATTATGTATATATTTAAATCATCTAATCTATTGTAAGCACCTTGGATTCAAGGTTTACTTCATTTTTATCTATATCCCCCAAACTGAACTCTTTGTCTAGTACATAGTAGGCATTTAGTATTTATTGATAAATTAATCAAAATACCATTTAATCCTATGCCTGTTCTTCTTTCTAGGGTACATACATGTATGTGTATATATACACATGTGTGAAATGAACAAGCAAGATTTCCCCCAATAGATTCTATAGTCATGAAAACCACTACAAGGTGTAGAGAATGTATGATTCCATTGTTTGCTATTGCTATTTTTAAAACTACCATCACCACCACCACAACATATTTTTGCCTCTTTAAAGCCTGTCTCTAAACACCAACAAAGTGTTTCAACTCTACATGTTCAGAACATAGAGGGTTTTTTTAAAATCTTTAATATCATACCACTAACAACTCAAATGAGACATAAAGTAGGGAGTTGCATTGTTATCAGATTGGCTACTCTTAGAGAGGATGACTAGCTCAACATCTAGGTACAAAAAGAAATATCCCAAAGGTTACTGGGCCATCTTGATTTACCTTTTTGTTTAGAATATTGTTCTAATTACATCAAACGTGAGAATATTGCATAGTTTCCCTAGTATAAACACATAATAAAAAATTGGATAGAAATTATTAGCCATACTGTAAACCTATTTTAGAATATAAGATAATAGTTCATTCTTTTGTTATTTTGAGCAAGCAGGTGACTTGTTAGCTATATATCTCTGTGATCAATATATTTGACTAATTGGTGGTAAATAATTCTAAATGTACTTAAATTAACTTGTTACACTGTTCTTAACAGACTGATTAAAGATATTGTTGAAAAGATCATGATTATTCCCATTGTACAAGGGGAATGGCAAGTTTTTGTGACATGTAACTGACTTATTAATGTTCTTGTGCCATTTTCAGTGAATCTATATTCATTATTTTAAAAAATAACTCAATGTAATTGTCAAGCAGTGTTATATAATGAAAGGTTGTGATTAGGGAATGTATTTTTAAATCATACAATGTGAATTGTCAGTGATGTTATAAGATATTAGATTGCTAATTCTTTTGAAATAGGATTACCTGAACAAAGAAATTAAATTCATAGTTTTTAGGATATCAGTCTATCCAGAAGGAAGTATGATGCTACTCTTTTTCATTGACTTAATTCTAACAAGATTTATAGACTACTAGATCTTTTAGCAAGAATTTGTTGTTCTTCAATCATTTTTCAGTCCTGTCCAAATCTCTATGAGTCTATGTGGGATTTTCTTGGCAAAGATACTAGAGTGGTTGTCATAATTCTTTCTTCATATTATTTTACCAATGAGGAACTAGAGTAAACAAGAGTAAGTGACTTGCCCAGTGTTACACTTCTAATAACTGGAAGAGGTTAGATTTGAACTCATTAAGATGAGTCTTCCCGATTACAGGTCCCACACTCTATCCATTTTGCCAATTAGCTCCTCACTTAGCTGAAAATCCTTTGCGGTTAAATGAAGGGGAATGCTTTTTTCATCCATCTTTCTATTATGTAATGCAAAAGTCACTTACCCTAAATTTCCTTTAATGTACTGGAGAAGGAAATAGCAAAACACTTTAGTATCTTTGCCTAGAAAACTGCATAGATAGAATGGTACATGTGGTCATGAAGAGTTAGACATATTGAAATAATGAACAACAACAAAGCAAACGTAGAAAACATATTCAGATCATTTATATAGAAAGAGCAGATATGCATAAATAAGAAAGAAAATATATTGTTGTTATTTTATACATTTAAATGTTTATGGCCATCAAGGGAAGTTTTTGTATATTTACTAAACTTTAGCAATAAAAAGAATGTACTTTTTGGATCTGCATAGTATATCAACAATAAAAAGTATTTTAATATTGCAAGTATATATATATATACATATATATATATGTATGTATTGTAGTGCAGAGGTGCAATCAACCCTGCAAAATGCTAACTCCCTTATTACACTATATATATATATATATATATATCTCAATCCTTCTTCTACAATCCCATTGCTTCCTAATGACTTTTTGGCTTCTCTCCCCAATATGACAAAGTGCAATTCAATAAAATAAATCAAATTGGTGGGGAGAGGGAGCTGAGCCAAGATGGCAGTTTAGAAGCAACAAATATCAATTTCTCTGTGGATACTTTTTCACAAGAATTTAGAACAAAACACTTCAAGGGGGACAGTAAACCATATCCAACAATAAGACAGAGCTGCAGGATGCTCCTACTCTATTCAACTGAAAAGGTATGCAGAGGAAGTTGAATTATCAGGTATAAGAAGAAGAAGGAAGGTTCCAATATCTCTCCCCTACCTACTGTGCTGAGACTCCAGCAGAAGGCAGAATCTCAGAATGAGGGCTCCAACCGGGACAGGATACATTGCTACAACTAGGAGAAGTTTGGGGCTCTGATGGCAGCTGGAAAGGAGGCAGATGGAGAAGAGAAACAGAGGAGAGGGCAGGCTTGTCTCAGCCTTCAGCCACCACATCTCCATCCTAGCCTTTGACCAACAGAAGTTTTGGCCCCAGGGCACATTCAGCTCTGTAGATCAACTCTGCAGGTGAAATCCAGTTTAGCAGCAGTGGGGAGAAGAAGCCTCTAGAGGGTAGAAAAGCTCAAACACACAGAGGCAGAAACAACCAGAGGAGCAAATGAAAAACCTCACAAGGAGGGAGAAGGAACAATATAGGTAAACAACAAAAAACAAAAAGAAACTGCAGTTAAAATACTATTCAAAAAACAACAAGGAACAGATGGAACAGAGGCAGACCAAGGGACATTAAACAAAACCTCAGAAACTTCAGCAAATTGGATTCCGGATCTGGAAGAGGTCAAAAAAGAATTCCAGAAGCAAATAACACAGGCTTAAGAAAACTGGAAAAAGAACTTAAAAAGCAAAATAGGTCATCTGGAAATAGAGGTACATGAACTAAAACAAGAGAATAGTGCCTTGAAAGTCAGAATTAACAAGCTAGTGTTAAGGGAGAAACCAGGGAAAGGTGCCTTAAACAGTAAATATGGGTCCGGGTGGGTATATGGGAGACAGGAATGACAGGAAGGGGTCCAACAAGTAGGGAGACTGGGTTATTATGCTATTTGGATGTCTGTAACAGAAATGGCTTTTGGCCTCCAACTGCCACCCAACATCAACAAGACAGAGCCTATGGAAGCTGATAAATAAATGCAAGAGTTTAATAACACATTTTTATCAGGGACAAACTAAAGTAAAGGATGGGAATAGGGTTTTTCTACACTAACAGACTATGGGCAAACCACAGGGTCAAGGGAAAGGGACGTAACTACACTCTTCTAAGATCTAAGAAAGGCAGGGCCCAAAGAAAGCAGTACTGGAGTCAATAGGGGAGAGTTCTCCCAACCTGGTTCTAGCGAGGTTTGGTCAGCTTAGGTAAGGACCTGAGGATGGCTTTACTTGGGATCTCAGTGCTAATCCAGGGATGGTTTCAGGATGCCAGGAGTCAACTCCACCAGAACAGATGATCCAAGGTATCCAGGTAGGGAGAGAAAGTTTTCAGTGCTGTCCACCAGATCACAAACCACTTCCTACTTG
>NC_058132.1:548321877-548347425 GCF_016433145.1 Gracilinanus agilis | reverse complement strand
TTTTGTGTAGCTCCTCTCTCTCTCTCTCTCTCTCTCTCTCTCTCTCTCTCTCTCTCTCTCTCTCTCTCTCTCTCTCTCTCTCTCTCTTCTCCCAACAAATTGGAAAAAGCAAAAGATCAATGACTTGGGAGTCAAAGAATCTGATTTAAAATCTTTATCCCCATATACTTACATGATCTTGAAAAAAATGTTTATTCTCCTTGGGCTTCAGTTTCCTCCACTGTAAATTAAGGTCAGATTTGTTGTAGTCCAAATAAGTGATGATTATTTTAATTTGTACTAGTTATGTAAATCTTTCTAGAACTTTTCGAACTTTTCACCGTCTGCAATTGATATTAGCAAGTAAATTCTAAATATTTCTAGAACATCCTCTTTAAAAACTGCTTGTTATAGTCAATGAAACATGAGTATTCTATTAATGATATGGAAATAGGTCTTGATCAATGATACATGTAAAACCCAGCTGAATTACTAATTGGCTACAGGAAGGGGAAGAGAGGAGGGGAAGGAAAGAAAATGAATCATTTAACCACGGGAAAAATTCCAAATAAATAAATGGAGCTTTAAAAATTGAAGAAAAAAAGAAACATGAGTATTCTAGGAGATTATGTACTTTTTTTGTCATTGGTCTGAGAGTAAAAGTACATTTTTTCTTTTTCTACTAAGGATCTATGAAGAACTTTCATTTTATCTTCTGATTTTCTTTTTATTGAAAATATCAGTATGGACATAACCTCATTCTTTAAAAGTGTTCGTAATCAATTCTTGTATGTTTATCTCACATTTAGAGTTACAACAGAGACAGTAATGCTGCTTTTTAATTAATTATTTTCCAGCACAAACAAAAAATTATTTATTTAATTTATTTATAAATATACAAATATAAATATATAATTTTGTAAATTTTATTTATGTTTTATATTAAATATATAAATATATAAATAATACATAATCCACACAGTAGAAGCAAACATATAAATAAATAATGCATAAATAATTATTTATTCATTATAAATAATTTTATTATAAATATTTATTTATTTTATTTACTTATAAATATATAAATATATAATTGCATGAAACTTTTTATCTTTATTTATATAGAATTCATAAACATAAATATACAAATAATGCATAATATAAATATATAAGTATATGATGATTGTATATTATAAATTAATTTTTATTATAAATAAATCTTATTTGGGCAAGTATATGATATAATGAAAAGAGTGATGGATTTGTACCTTTTCAGTAATATACACACATACATGGTATTTGTATGCATATATACATATATACATATAAGTTTTCATTTTTATTATTAGAACTATTAAAAAGCATGTAATTTTGTTCCAGGTATTGCCACTCCAATATTCCATCATTTATTAAGAAGAAAAATGCTTGGAGGAAAGTTTTGTATTTGTCACCTTTTCATGGGTCATTATAAGAAAGATTTCATTTCTAAGTGGCTAGCCTACTGCCAATAAATCCTTTTCACTACTTATCAAATATGGTCTTCTAAAATTTGGCAAAATATGTTAGTCACAACTTTTTTAGGATCTTTGAACTTCATCTGTTTTGACTTTCAAAATGCAAACTCACCTTATCACAATGTGGCAATTTCAGAAAAAAAAAGCTTACAATATATTTAAATGATTTAATCTGAAGAGATAATTTTGCATGAAATGAACTACAATAATAATTAATATTACTACTTTAAAATACATTATATGATGTTTTAAATATGTATAAATGCATACATACTACATATGTATATATTTTATGATCAATCCGAATGCCATACGGCATATATGCTATTTAAATATTCTCTGTTAGTAGCAGGGTTGTGGGTATTTGTGGGAGGAAGTAAACTAAAGCTTACCACTGCTAAAAGAATAAAGTTAACTCCTTCCAATTAAGTTAAATAATAAAGCACTTTTTAGATATTTCCAATGAACTTAAAAAAAACCTAAACTTGATCTTTTCAAACAAATCACAGATCTGCCTTATGTTCTGGTAATATGTTGAATTATTTTAAATCTTTATAAAATATCATATATTTTATTTGAATCACTTCCAGCTACACAGCTTGTTTCTAGTAGGATAAAATTGCAAATGTTTCATTGTGGAATAATGGATTTCAGTAATCAAAAGGACACTGTCATTTAAGCAACTGCCATGTTAAAATATCATTTCAAACACTTAATTTGTTGACTTTTGCCATTGATTTTCTTTAATTTATATAGCACATTTCTTGCTTGTAAATATGACTTCCCTAAAAAAGTCATCAGCAGAATATTTTTTCAATACATATCGTACAACATAAGAAATGGAATTATGGTGAATATTGTCAACATATAAATGGTATTAATGTTCTTTTTAAAGAGCATTTCACATGATTTCTCAATACTATAAAGAGTGAGATCTTATTCTATTTTTGTAAATAGTCATAACCTAAGCTAATGATGAAGATAAAGATCTATATTGAATGCAACAATTTATCAAAGGATATATAAAGTTTTAGCTAAGAATTCATAAAACGCTGGGTGATCTGACTTTTAAGAAAAGACCTTTCACTAAATACTTGCTTTTCTTTCTCAACTTAAATTTTTTATTTAAAAATTTTACAAATTTTCTAAATGATGAAACTCTAAATGACATGTATGAAGAAAATAGGTGAAATTATGAAGACTAAAATTGAGGAAGAAAAAGAGGAAAAGTAACTTTATATTTCATAACCTGGAATTTTTTCCTTTATATATTTCTTTAAAATTTTAATTACAGTGATGTTTTTTAATATATATTTATAAAAATTATAAAAGTTCTTTCCCTTTTTTCCTACTCAGCAAGACAGTCTTTTTATAAGATTAAATCAAGGAAAGAAAAATTACTAAGCAAAATCAACAAATACATAAATCAAATGGTTTATGCCATAGATAGTATATCCTATCCATTCCCATTATGCAGTCCTTCCCTTCCTCACCTCTGTATACCAGGAAGAGAGATGAATTTTCTAATTTCTTCTTTGGATTCAAGCAAGGTCATTATAATTACATGGCATTCATTTTTTGCACTCTTTTCATTTACATTGTTTTGATACTTCACAGTATATTATTTTACTATTTTATCTTTTTCTATTAACCTCTAGTCTTGTTTATTTTAATTCTGCATGATTTTCAGTTTGTATATTGCAACAGTTTTTTAGTAATTCATTAATTACAATTTGGGAGGGATCTAAAATATCAAAAAATATAGGTGGTGATCCAGTTGAACTTTCTTGTCTTTCCCCTCCAAATAACAAATGCTTCAGATAAAATGAGTGCTTCAAATAAAATTTTGGTGTTTCATAGTTAAGAGAGAAACAGTGTAAAACAACTTGGGAGGTTTGAATGAGAGATCCATAATGCCAGGTGTGAATGTAGATCTGGAGTGTGGCAGGAGAACCACCAGTGGGACTAGAAGGTTGCTGAAACAATAATAACTTAGGGAATTCTGAATTATCAGAACTTGCAAAATTATCAGGGAAAAATTATTGACAATTTGGTGCTGGTGCTGATGGCAACCATATTGACTATAAGCAATTCTGGGTCCCAAGCTCCAGGGCCAAAAGGAGCACTAGCACTTGCAGCTACAAGAGAACAGGGGTACTGGTTACAGTTCCAAGGGCAAGGAGCACTAATATTTGCAACTATAGGGGAGTAGGAGTCCATCCTCAGTAAAGACCAAAACAACCACATTTCTCCACATATCATCACACCTTAAAAGCTCTTAAAATTTGCATACTCCCAAAAGTATCTCTGAAAACAGCAGCACAAAAAATCCTGATGCCTTGGCATAGTACATTCTGTTATGGATAAAAGGGGGGTACACTAATGTTGGGAGGTGCTCTCCTTCCCTTGCTGAGTGACGGAGGGGTAAAGGTGATTGAGGTGATAGGAGAGGAATGAATGGGATGGCTGAGTTTAGGGAGGAATGGACAAGGCGGTATTAGGATGGTAAGGGTACAGGGTGAGGTGTTCAGGAGAGGCAGCTAACACAGACTAAACAACCAAGCTAGAGACAGAGGATACTGGGGTATTAGGCTGAACCCTTCCAGGCAGGAAAGGTACTTCTAAAGACACAAGGAATAGGGCCAGTCAGAAGTGGTTTGAATCAGACTTGAGGGCTTTCTTGTCAGTTTCTCAAGTCCTCAAAGTAAGAGTCCAAAGACTCCTCCCTGTCAGTGAAACTGAAGGGATTCAGGAGGAAGCAGTTGGGCAACTACTTCCTCCCAAGATGGATGCCTCCTGTTTCCCTCAGGAAATAAAGAGAATAAATCCTTCCCCTTCAACCCTTGTCTAACTATTTAACACAATGATTCTCCAGAGGGTTTCATTAGGTAACAAAGAGATTTATTAATGTTCAGATTTGGTCAGGAAGGAGAGAGGGGTTTGGGGTTTCTGACAGCTTCTAGGGAGAAACTCAAGATAGGGGAGAGTCACAGGAATGGGTTTGACTGAGATAGATTTGGATGCTATTTTAAAGTAGAGGGTATACTAAAGGGATGGTTTGAATTCAAGGATGTCCTACTTGCCTATTGGGGAAACTAAATGCACAAAATCTATTTACTAAAAACCCAAAAGCCACCCTGCCTCCCAGAGCCTCAGGAAAACAGACAGGGAAACAGGGAAATAATATGGAGAAGGTTAGGAGAGGTCCAGAGAAATTAGCTAGGTTCAAACTGTCCAGAGACAAAGCACAGGCCAAAAGCAAAACCAAAAGTCAAAGGAGAGCTCTAGTTAGCCCTTCCTCTCTATTCAAGCCTCAGGGACGAACTGACTTCTCTCAGAATTATAAGGCTTCTAACTGCCAGAAGTTTTCCGTTGGCCCCCTGAAAGAGCAAAAGCCTCTCTTGCACCTTTTGTATTACAATCCACACCACTGCCTCCTTCATTACTCTTCCCTCTTTTTGTTTTGTTGATATAGGCACTTAAGGATATAACTTTTCCCCTGAGTACTGCTTTGGCTGCATTCCATAGATTTGGTCATGTTGTCAGTGAAATCTTTTTATTTCTTTTATTTTTTCTTTGACCCACCAGCTTCAAAGAATTAGATTTTTAATTTCTAATTGCTTTTAAATTTGCCTCTCCATGTACCTTCATTAATTGTGATTTGTATTGCATTATGATCTGAGAAAGTTCTGTTTATTATTTCTGTTCTTCTGTATTTGTTTGCTATGTTTTTATGTTATAGTACATGGTCAATCTTTATATATGTACCATGTGCTGTAGAAAAGAAAATATATTCCTTTTTATTGCTATTCAGTTTTCTCCAGCTATCTATTAGTTCTAATTTTTCTAACATTTCATTTACTTCCTTTCTTATTTATTTTTTTATTTGATTTGTCTAGTGCATGATAAGGTAAGTTTGAGGTCCCCCACTAGTATGGTTTTACTAACTATTTCGTCCTTAACTTCTTTAATTTAAAATATGGAAATGGTACCATTTGTTGCATATATGTTGAGTACTGATATTTCTTTATTAGTTATATTACCTTTCATCAGGATGTAGTTTCTTTCCTTGTCTCTTTTAAATCTATCTATTTTTACTTTACCTTTGTATGAAATCATGATTGCTACTCTTGTCTTCTTTGTCTTAGTTGTAGCTCAATAGAATCTCCTTCAACCTTTTACCTTTACCCCATGTCTGCCTATCTGCCTCATGCATTGAAGACATTGAAAACAATATATACTAGTATTCTGGTGCTTAAACCACTCTGCTACCTATTTGCATTTTATGGGTGAGTTCATCTTATTTACATTCACAATTGTTTTTACCATCCATGTATTCACTTCCATTTTAATTTACTTCTTTAATCCTAACATTACTCCTTTTATTCTTTCCCTTCCCTCCAGTGTTTTGCTTTTAGTCAGGCTCCTCTGTTTCCCCTCCTGTTATTTTGCTGCTCTTATCCCCAGCTGCCTTCTTAATTCCCTCTTACTATAAGACTTTTTGGATACTCCACACCAAGCTTCCCCCTCTGTTGTATTTCTCCCCTCCCCACTATCCTATTTCTTATTTCTGTTCTACTTTTCTATATGGTATGATACAATTATATACCCCTATGTGTCTGGCTGTTCTTTCTGAGCCAATTCCAGGGAGAGTACAGTTTAAGTATTACCTATCACCAAACTCTTCCTCCTTTATGTTGTATTGGTTTCCCTGTGCCCAACCCAAGTGCTTCTTTGTGTGATATATTTTGACCCATTTTAACTACTATGACAACAATAACAATTTTTAGAGTTACATATGTCAATATTCCATATATGAATATACACCCTTTAACCTTAATGAAGCCATTAAAATTTTTCTCTTTTTTGTTTACCTTTTCATGCTTCTTTTGGATTTTGTGTTTGGGTCTCAAATTTTCTGTTTATATCTGGTCTTTCTATTTTATTGAATGACCATACTTTCCCCTAAAAGAGTATAATCAGTTTTGCCAGTAGTTGATTCTTGGTTATAAACTCAGTCCCTTCGCCTTCCAGAATATTATATTCCAAGCCTTCTAGTCAGTCCTTCAGTGGAGGCTGCAACGTCCTGTGTGATCCTAACTGGGGAAACTTGATATCTTAATTGTTTCCTTCTAGCTGCTTGTAGAATTTTCATCTTGGTCTAGGGACTCTTGAACTTAGCTATAACATTCCTGGGAGTTATCAATTGTGGATTTAATACAGGAGATAATCTGTGGATCCTTTCAATCACTAATTTACCCTCTTGTTCAAGGGTATCAGGGCAGTTTTCTTGGATAATTTACAGTAGTATGATTTCAAAACTTTTTTTTTTTGTGGTCATGAACTTCGGGTAGTCCAATAATTCTTATACTGTCTCTCCTAGATATGTTTTCCAGGTCTGTAGTTTTTTTCACTGAGATGTTTCAGATTTTCTTATATTTTTTCATTCTTTTGATTTTATTTTATAAAATCTTGATGCCTTATGAAATAGTTATCTTTTACTTGTTCAGTTCTAATTTTTAAAGATTGTTTTTCCTTTTGAACTATTTTCCTTTGTAACTCATTTGCTTTGTCTTTTCATTTTTTTGCCTAAATTCTAGTGTAATAGGCATAAGTTTAAAAGTAGGTGTGTAAGCAGGCTAGGAGAAGCCTTAGCTGGAGGTCATGGACATTCTGAATGGAATGCAGGGGAAGGAGGAAGTGGCTTGTGCCTGAGAGAGACTGTGGGGTTTGGGACAAAACCTGTTGCTGACCCTGGGAGATCTCAGAGCTAGGGGAGTCGTATCCAGATTCCCTGGGATCCTAGAGAGTGGTGAAGGCTTACAGCAGAGGAGTACCAAGTAGGAAGTGGTTTGTGATCTGGTGGACAGCACTGAAAACTTTCTCTCCCTACCTGGATACCTTGGATCATCTGTTCTAGTGGAGTTGACTCCTGGCATCCTGAAACCATCCCTGGATTAGCACTGAGATCCCAAGTAAAGCCATCCTCAGGTCCTTACCTAAGCTGACCAAACCTCGCTAGAACCAGGTTGGGAGAACTCTCCCCTATTGACTCCAGTACTGCTTTCTTTGGGCCCTGCCTTTCTTAGATCTTAGAAGAGTGTAGTTACGTCCCTTTCCCTTGACCCTGTGGTTTGCCCATAGTCTGTTAGTGTAGAAAAACCCTATTCCCATCCTTTACTTTAGTTTGTCCCTGATAAAAATGTGTTATTAAACTCTTGCATTTATTTATCAGCTTCCATAGGCTCTGTCTTGTTGATGTTGGGTGGCAGTTGGAGGCCAAAAGCCATTTCTGTTACAGACATCCAAATAGCATAATAACCCAGTCTCCCTACTTGTTGGACCCCTTCCTGTCATTCCTGTCTCCCATATACCCACCCGGACCCATATTTACTGTTTAAGGCACCTTTCCCTGGTTTCTCCCTTAACACTAGCTTGTTAATTCTGACTTTCAAGGCACTATTCTCTTGTTTTAGTTCATGTACCTCTATTTCCAGATGACCTATTTTGCTTTTTAAGTTCTTTTTCCAGTTTTCTTAAGCCTGTGTTATTTGCTTCTGAAATTCTTTTTTTTTTTTTTTTTTTTTATTGTCACGAGGCACTTTTGTTTATTTATTTAAATCCCAAATTTTTAAGAGAATGTTTTGTGGTTTTTATGCATCACCAGAGAAAATACAAACCAGAATATTTGATATTTAAAGTTTGCATAGATGGAGAGATTCATATTAATTTATTTTTAATGTACAAAGTAATCTTTTCATCAACTTGTTTGAAGAGGATGGACAAATTCGTACAAATTGCTTAGAGGCCTGCTTGCATACTAAAACCTGGTCTTTTGGGTGGCTCCATCAAAGACAAAAGACCACCAATTGTCTCATGAGAGAAATGTCCACTCCTTGGTCCAGGTTTTGGAACATTACCAACTTGGAGTTCATCAGATATCACTTCAATATCCTTAGGCATCGCATCTTCATAGCAATTATTATTTATTTAAACCATTGGTGCATTTATAATCACCTAAACTTTCTCCTTTTATTAGTGTGAAAAATCTGTCAGGTATAGTTTCTCCAAGCTCAGTAGCAAGCTTTTGCTGAATGGCCTCTTGTGTGCCCTCAGAATCTCGAAGCAAAGTGTAGTGGAACAGCCTTGAATCTGATACTTTCTGATTGACTATCAATTTATACACTGTATAAAAAATTGCTACTTCATATACTCTAAATGGAGGTGCTTGTAAAACTTCAGCAACCTTGTTCACAGCAGAGAAGGACAACCATCTCTTCTAGCTCTGAGCTAAGACCAATACTGGAAGCACAGTTGCCCTTTCATTTATTTTAATTTAATTTAATTAAAAAAAAAATTTAAACCCTTACCTTCCATCTTGGAGTCAATTGACTCCAAGGCAGAAGAATGGTAAGGGCTAGGCAATGGGGGTTGTGACTTGCCCAGGGTCACACAACTAGGGAATGTCTGAGGTCAAATTTGAACCTAGGACCTCCCATCTTTAGGGCCTGCCTCTCAATCCACTGAGCCACCCAGCTGCCCCCTACAGTTGCCCTTTTATGTCCTGCTGGGTAATTCTCTTTTCGCTATCCTCTTGGAGTTTTCTTTGATGAAAACAAATGGAGTGTCTGGGTCATTTTTGGGAGTGTCTCTGTACACAAATAAAACTCTTCCAGAGTTCAAGGGCTGCCCATGTTTATTCTTTTTGATTTTGCAATATTCATTTTTTTTTTTATATTTTTAAACCCTTAACTTCTGTATATTAGTTCCTTGGTGGAAGAGTGGTAAGGGTAGGCAATGGGGGTCAAGTGACTTGCCCAAGGTCACACAGCTGGGAAGTGTCTGAGGTCAGATTTGAACCCAGGACCTCCCGTCTCTAGGCCTGGCTCTCAATCCACTGAGCTACCCAGCTGCCCCCAGCAATATTCATTTTTATTCATCTTGGAGGGCAGAAACTATTTTCACCTGTCTTTTTGTCCCCAGTGCCTGGTACATAGTAGTAAGTACTTGATAAATTCTTATGGTCCTGTGCCTGACCTGCACAAGCCTAGTAGCTGCCAGAGGGCAGAGGCAAGTCCTTCAGGAAGTGGTTAAGGTTAGACCAGTGATGGGCAAACTACAGCCCGTAGGCCAGATGTGGCCCCCTGAAATGTTCTATCTGGCCACTCAACATTATTCCTAATCTGATGAATACAATGAGTAGGATACAATACAATGAAACTTCAGAAGAGTTGCCTTAGAAACAGACTGACAGATGAGCATTTCCTTTCCTTTGGCCCCCTCTTTAAAAAGTTTGCCCATCACTGCTCTAGAGGATCCCCTCTAGCAAGACTTCATCTCCTGCCTTGCACCAGGGGCATGTCTCCCTCCTCAAATCAAGTCAAGGGTTATGCTTCTCCAAAGCTGAGGATTCTCTTCAGATTATAGCGGAGATTTTTTTCAAACCTTGGGGTCTTCAAGGGTAGAGGCTATGCAGTTCTCACCCCTACACCAGAGCTTTCTTTAGGGGGAGGGACTATCTCCTCAAACAGGATTACCCAGGGACAGGGACCATATTGTTTCTCCTTGACTAAAGACTGGCTGAAGACAGGAACTTGCTAGCAGCCTCAGAGCAAAAGCTTCCCAAGGTCAGGAGAAATATTCCCTTTAGAGCAGGGACTTCTTAAATGTGGACAGACACTCTGCCCCTCCCTCAACATGAGGGTTTTCTGAGGGCTGCAGCTGTTTCATAAAGCTAAGAAAGATACCTAACACATTTTATGACTGAGTCAGGATCTCAACCTAGATCAGGAATTCCTGGAGGGCAGGGACCTAATTGTTGTTTCCCTCTTTGTCTTCTCCCACCAGATCTTCTCTTATCTCCTCCTTCCACCCACTGTGCCCACAACCTTATCAGAAAAACAATCAACCTTGGGTATGACTGAGTCCCCTGGGCAGTAGCTGCAGGTGTGGTGGGAGTTGCCTCTGCTACTTCTCAAGCACCTGAATAGTCAGGAAGTACTTCCTGAGGTGCAGATTACATCCTCCCAGACATATTTCCTATTCCCCTAGTTATCTCCTAAATCATTAATCCATCCCTTGGGCATAGAACTCTTCCCAAAAAGGAGTCTGGGCAGAGCCATAACCAGCAATCTTGGCTTTGGGGCAAGCAGCATTTAAGACTTTTTGAATCAAATTATAAGACAATTTTATTTGGAGTGCAGAAAAACCAGAGGGTGAGACCTCAGGCTGTGGGACATAGGAGGTCTCTAGTTAGGAGAGATCTTAGAATGCCCCTTTGAAACAGAAGAAAATCCTATTTGACTGACCTCAATAAACAGAGACCCCAGGAAAACATGAAGTATCTATTGGTGAGTTTGTTGTCAGAGAGCAGAATAAGGATGGCCCAGAAAAAAGTTTACCAGGAGCATAGCTGCCTATGGCAAGAAGTATGCCATCTGGTAGCTTTCTATTTTTATTTTTTTAAACTAATGATAACCTTGGTTGTTTCTACCCCCTGAAGCAGTACAAATGTTTTCAGTGATCCCTAAATTTCTTTTTAAAAAAGTCAACCTTACCTTAAGTCTTAGTATCAGTTCCTTTTTTTTTTTTTTAAACCCTTACCTTCCATCTTGGAGTCAATACTGTGTATTGGCTCTAAGGCAGAAGAGTGGTAAGGGCTAGGCAATGGGGGTCAAGTGACTTGCCCAGGGTCACACAGCTAGGAAGCATCTGAGGCCAGATTTGAACCTAGGACCTCCCTTGTCTCTAGGTCCGGCTCTCAATCCACTGAAATACCCAGCTGCCCCATCCACCCCCCCAGTATCAGAACTAAGTCAGAGAAATGGCAAAGGTGAGGCAATCAGGGTTAAATGACTTGCCCAGGGTCACACAGCAAGGAAGTATCTTTAATGCTCTCTAAATTCCAGGGCCATTTGACAAAATACCAGTCACTCTGCTCTAGTCATGGCCAAAGCTGAGGTGCTGTCCTAAATTTTCCACCCCCTCCCCCAACCCATCTCAGTATATTGTCTAGTATGACAAGTCAGGCCTGGAGTCTTTCCTTTACCAGTGGGAAATGGCATGAGTTGGCATATCTGTACTTAGAAAGACCCAATGGGTAAATAAAGCTAAATGAGATCCAGGCTTCAATCTGTCCCTTGATATTGGCCAAGAAATCATGTCCCTGAATACCATCACTCTAGACCATGATCTCTTGACTTTAACATTTTCCTTGCATGCCAGTCTGTCCATCCTCACTAATCCTCCTCTCAGCTTCTGCGGTCTTATCTGTCTATCAAGGGTCAACTCAACCATCATCACCTAGGCTCGTCAAAAAGAAAATGTCAGAGAAGGCCAGGACCCTAGAGAGCATGATATCATATCAGGAAAGCTGGACTGAGTCAAGGAATCTTGCTTTAAATGCCCAGCCACAGCACTTACTGGGCAAATCCTTTAACTTCTTGATTTCAGGTTCATTTTTATCATTCATAAAATAGATCACAACAGTTACATCACCTGCCCTGTGGGGTTCATTGTGAAGAAAGTTTTGTAAAAGCCTTAATACTTGAGTTCTTTTGTGTTATCTTTATTATGTCTTTTTGTTTTTCTTCTCTTAAGTTTGATGGATTTCAGATAGAAATGGCTGTGAGTCAGGTCATGATCTTACCATTTTGTTGATCCACCATTGCACAGGTGAATAAAATGATGGCTTTTTTTTAACCGATTAGATGAGTGGGGATGTAAGCTCCTCTTTTGGAGTCTCACTAGAGGGGGGCGCATCTCTGGGACCACTTATAAGGTATAACTTAATTAAGCAAAGTCAATCAGTTCATATTATTTTATACCTGTTTATAGCTTTATATCCTCTGCATATAGTCCCATTAGATATTCAGCATTTTAGTGATAAGTTGTAACTATAGATTTAATAGTAAGCAAAAATCCCAGTTATTGGTCAATTGAATAACTGTGGATGAGAATCAGTAATCAATAATCACAGCAAGGAACATCCCCTGTAGTACCTTGGCAAAATATGCTTGACCTTCAGGCAAGAGAAGTTATGGTTCGATTTCCTCCCACCCCCTCACCCTCAGGAAATTTGTATAATCTTTTATATTTAAAACATTTTTTTTATATTTATACTTTTGTATTAAGTATAAATACTTGCCAGCTAGAGGGCTTGTGGTCTCAGACCATTCTGGTTGTATCTGCAGACCCTGACTTTGTAAACTGCAGCCCTCACAATAAAGTCAGTTTTGCTCAGAAGATTGTTCTGAGTAATTTTTCTTTCACAAACCCCAGCATGATGGGGACATGTATTTAATTCTCTTCCCATATTTTTTGTTGTTCAGAAGAAGTCATAGAGATCATCTAGTCAAGGAGTTCATGAACTTGGCTAGGAAGAAAAATGGCATCCTTCTTTTTCACAACCTTTAGTTTACTATTTTATCTTAGGCATTTAAAAACATTATTCTGGAGAGTCCATAGGCTTTACCAGACTGTCAAAAGGGTCCATTCCACATACAAAAAAGGTTAAGAACTCTTACCTAGACCAGTCTTCTCATTTTACAGAAGATGGGGAAAATGACTTGCTTCTGGACCACAGCCAGGACTCAATTTCAGCTTTTTTTCTTGCTGCCTAATGCTCATTCCTTCTAGAAAGCTTTTCCAGGTGACTAGCCCAGGATGACCCTCCATTGGGCTTTTTCTGCATATAGAGAGATAGGACCACATATATGATTGACATGTTGCTAAATGATAACTTCTGTGATGGTGGAAGTGTCCTATATAGAACATGAAGCAAGACTGGGACTTCCTTCCCTTTGGATAGGGACCATATCTCTTTCCATTTTTGTGTTCCACTAACATCAGATGCAGGGCTGGACTAGGGACAAGGCACGTCGACTTCTGATCCTCTCCTTCCATCCTCCAGACAAAAATACAGCTGCCATCAGCCAAAGTGCAAAGAAAGGCATCCAGGATACAGAAAAAGTTAAGGATTGATCCAAATGAAGGGGTAGAAAGGATTCCTGGTAGTTACAGAGTTGAAGTGGGGTGGGAAGAATCTCATTGGATAATGAGAAGAACCATTGTCAGCAGCAAAGCAGGCCCTGAAATTATGACTGGAGCAAAGTTGGTGATGGTGGTTTGAATCCAATCTGTGTAAGCCTGGACCCGGACATAAACTCCTGGTCGATTGCGTAGGCCACAACCTATTCCCCAGCTCCCGGCCCCAACCTGGAACCAAGTATTATTGTTCTTACAGACAAGAGGACCTCCGGAATCACCCTGGGAGAGAGAGGCAGAGAGGCAGGGTTAGTCACAAAAGACATATATCTTATGTCACCTACATCCTAAATATGTAGAGGGAAGTGGAATTGAGGAGAGAAGGACTCCAAGGTCTAATTCAGACACCAAAGTGTATAGTTAATATGAACCCTGTGAAGATATGATTTTTCTGTTGTACTTTGGGGAAATATTGAATTATGGAAGTCATAAAGTTCTGTCCTTATCTAGTGGAAGACATCTTCCTAACAGGGCACAAGGTAAGGATGCTGGGGCAATTTTACAAGCATTCTAAAAGGCCTAGAACAGCTCTAGAGAATGGCTGCCAGCTATAACTGCTAGCAAGGAATGAGAGTCAAGATGCTATGGTAGAATCAGAATTGGATTTGGAGTTGAAAGACCTCAGTTCAAATCTTGGCTCTGCAACTTACCAAGTGGGTGACTTTGGACAAGACATGGGATCATAACAGTTGTCAGAGAAATGATTTACTTAAAGTCACATAGCTAGTAAATTACTAAAGTACTAGAAATTCACAAACATCAAGTCTTCTGATTTCAATCTAGTACTCTTTCTACCCATACCACATTAATTTTCTGAACCTCAGTTATATGGCATGATGGATATAGAGCTAGAAGGGAACTTGGAGGCCATTTAATACAACCTTTCCATGTTATAATTGAGTTTTCAGGCCCAAAGGGAAAAGTAACTTGCCTAGCATCTCATGAGTCAATGAGTTGCAGGGTCAAGATTTGAACTCTAGTCCTCTGATGGCCAGCCTAATGCTCAATAGAATGGTACTTGGATTAGATGAACTCCAAGGTCTCATTTTGCTCTAAATTCTATAAGCAGGGGAAGATGGCGGCTTAGATGCAGCAAGGCTCCAGACCTCTGAAAATCCTTCAACACTGATCAAGGACAAAGTGCTTTGAGGGGGCAGAAAACCAAATCAGACAACAGAACAGAGCTGGAGGATCCTCCTGCTGAACCCAACTTAAAAGGTATGTGTGGGGGGGAAAAAAGCCTGAATTCTTTAACTGTCAGGCTGAAGGAGAAAGTAAGAAGGAAGTTGCCAGGTCTCCTCCCCCAACTAATGTGCTGAGTCCCCAGAAGATCCTGGAATCTCTGGGCGGGCAAGGGTGTTAGTCCAGAGGGAATGCCTTGCTGGCATAGCTGTGCCAGGCTCAGGGCTTTGATCACAGATGGCAGGGCAGGGAGGCAGTTAGAGGAGAAGCACAGAGAGGGCAGCCCAGTTGCAGCCAAAAGATTCCATCTTGCCCCCTCCCTCCCTTCCTCCTTTCAGGAGGTTTTGGCCTCAGGGCACATCCAAACTCTGCAGATCAACTCATTCTAGACTTAATCTTATTAATAGGGCAGATAAGAAGTCTTCAGAGGGCAAGGAAGCTCCAACACCCCTTCCCCATAGACTGCAGTGAAAGTAGCTGTAATCATATCTTTAGCAGGGGAAGATATGGCCTCAAGGCTCATTATTCTAGTCATTCAGCAGAGCAGAGAAGAAGCCCCTTCAGAACAGAATAGCTCAAACCCACAGAAGGAAAAAATATGAGTAAACAACAGAAAAAGAAAAAGAAATTATAATTGACAGCTTCTATCCAGGAAATGAATAAAGAACAAATGGATCAGAGGACCAAGGAAGACCAAGAAAAAACACAGAAACTCCAGTGAAATGGACACAGGCTTTGGAAGAACTCAAAATTCAATTACCTCAAGAACTCAAAAAACGATCAGGAAAAGAAAATACATGAACTCAAAACAAGAAAATAATGTCTTGAAAGCCAAAATTGACCAGCTTGAAAACAAGACAAAGAAGGTGAAAGATGACCTACAAAGAAAATCAGACCAGGAGGAGAAGGATGATCAAAAATCCAGGGATGAAATTCAGTCTTTGAAAATTAGATTTCAGCAAATAGAAGCAAATTACTTCACAAGGCAGCAAGAATCTATAAAACAAAATCAAAAGAATGAAAAATTTGAGGAAAATATGAAATACCTCATTGACAAAACCTAAGATCTAGAAAACAGATCCAGGAGAGACAATTTAAGAATTATTGGACTAGGGGCAGCTAGGTAGCTCAGTGGATTGAGAGTCAGGCCTAGAGATGGGAGGTCCTAGGTTCAAAGCCAGCCTCAGACACTTCCCAGCTGTGTGACCCTGGGCAAGTCATTTGACCCTCATCGCCCACCCTTACCACTCTTCCACCTAGGAGCCAATACACAGAAGTTAAGAGTTTAAAAAAAAAAAAGAAAAAAAGAATTATTGGTCTACCCGAAGATCATGACAAAAGGAAAAGCCTGGGCATCATCCTACAGGAACTTATCTTAAAAAACTCCCCTGACATTCTCGAACAAGAGGGAAAAGTGAAGATTGAAAGAATCTACAGATCATCAACATTTAATCCACAACTGACAACTCCCAGGAATGTTATAGCCAAATTCAAGAACTATTAGACCAAGGAAAAAATATTACAAGTTGCTAAGAAGAAGACGTTCAGATACCATTGAACCACAGTTAGGATAACACAGGATCTGGTTGCATCTACACTGAAAGAATGCATGGAATAGGATATTCCAGAAAGCAAGGGAACTAGACCTACAACCAAGAATCAACTACCCAGAAAAACTGACTATATTCTTGCAGGAGAAAGTATGGTCATTTAATAAAATAGAAGACTTCTAAGCATTCATAAGGAAAAGACTGGACTTAAACAGAAAATTTGACGGGCAAACACAGAACTCAAGAGAATCACCAAAAGGTATTTGGGGAATGGGGGGGGGGGGTCAAAACAAAAAAAAAATCAAAACTTTTTTAAGGGACCCAAAAAGTTCAAATGATTTGTATTCCTATAAGAAAAGATGGTATTGGTAACTCTTTGTTATTATTTGTTATTTGTTATTATCATCAGGACAGCTAGACGAAGTATACTTAGAGGGAACAGTGACAAACTATATAGGATGAAATGTCAAGATATATATATATATATGTATATGTATAAATTGCACGGTGGGAGTGGGGAAGAAGACCAATACACTGGAAGGGTAAAGAGGTTGGAGACAGAAAATACTTAATTCTTAAGTGCATTGAAATTGACTCAAAGAGGGAAGAACAATTAGACCCATTGGGGCAGAGAATTGATTTGTGCTCTATAGAGAAATAGAAGGGTAACAAATAGACTAGTGGGGAGGGAATTAATACTAGGGAGGGAAAGTGTGTGTGTGTGGGGGGGGGGGGGAGGTAACTCAAAAAGACCCTAAAGAAAAATAAGAGGGGAATAAGAAGGGAGGAGGGAGAAAAGGAAGTAAAATAAGGGTGGGGATTAAGGAGGTTGATTAAAAAAAACACTGGTATAGAAGGAAATAGTGAAAGAAGAAAGGGTAGGACAAGGAGAGGGAATCAAAATGTTGGGGAATACACAAGTTGATAATTATAACTCTGAATTTGAATGGTATGATCTCACCCATAAAACGGAAGCAAATAGCAGAGTGGATTAGAAACCAAAATCCTACCATATATTGTCTACAAGAAACACACATGAAGCAAGTAGACATACATAGAGAAAATATATAAAAGGCTGGAGCAAAATCTATTGGGCTTCAACTGAGAAAAAGAAGGCAGGATTTGCAATCATGATATCAGACAAAGCCAAAATAAAAATAGATCTCATTAAAAGAGATACAGAAGGTAATTACACCCTAATAACAGGCAGTATAGACAATGAGGAAATATCAGTACTCAACAGGTATATACCAAATCATATAGCATCCAAATTTCTAAAGGAAAAATTGGGGAAGCTTAAGGAGAAAATAGATAATAAAACTATACTAGTGGGCAAACTGAACCTTCCTCTATCAGATCTAGATAAATCAAACCAAAAAATAAATAAGAAAGAGGTAAGAGATGTAAACTAAATCTTAAAAAAGCAGAAATAGTAAATGCAACCTTTCAGATCATAATGCAACAAAAATAATAATTAGCAAGGGTACATGGACAGGCAAACCAAAAATTAATTGGAAATTAAATAATATGATTAAATTAAATAATATGATTCTCCAAAATCAGTTATAGTTAAAGAACAAATCATAGAAACATAGAAATTAATAATTTCATTGAAGAGAATGACAATGATGAAACTTCTTACCAAAATCAATGGGAGACAGCCAAAGCAGTACGCAGGGGGAAAGTTATATCTTTGAGTGCATATATTAACAAATCAGGGAGGGTAGAGGTCAATAAATTGGGCATGCAAATTAAAAAACTAGAAAGTGAACAAATTAAAAATCCCCAGATGAAAATCAAATTAGAAATCCTAAAAATTAAAGGAGAAATTAATAAAATTGAAAGTAAAAGAACTGTTGAATTAATAAATAAGACTAGAAGCTGGTAATTTGAAAAAACAAATAAAACAAAGTACTGATCAATCTAATAAAAAGAAACAAAAAACCAAATTAGCAGTATCAAAGATGAAAAGGGAGACCTCACCTCCAATGAAGAGGAAATTAAGGCAATCATTAAAAACTATTTTCCCCAATTATATGGCAATAAATATAGTGATCTAGACAATATGAGTGAATATCTATAAAAATATAAATTGCCTAAACTAACGGAAGAAGAAATAGAATATTTAAATAATCCCATATCAGAAAAAGAAGTTTAACAAGCCATCAAAGAACTCCCTAAAAAAAAAATCCCCAGGGCCTGATGGATTCACAAGTGAATCAAATATTCAAAGAACAACTAATCCCAATACTATACAAACTATTTGACATAATAAGCAAAGAAGTTCTACCAAATTCCTTTTGTGACACTAATATGGCTCTGATTCCAAAGCCAGGCAGACCAAAAACAGAGAAAACTATAGACCAATCTCCTTAATGAACATAGATGCAAAAATCTTAAATAGAATATTAGCAAAAAGACTCCAGCAAGTGATCATAAGGGTTATTCATTATGATCAGGTAGGATTTATACCAGGAATGCAAGGATGGTTCAGTATTAGGAAAACCATCCACATAATTGACCATATCAACAAGATAACAAACAAAAATCACATGATTATCTGAATAGATGCAGAAAAAGCCTTTGACAAAATACAACACCCATTCCTATTGAAAACATTAGAAAATATACAAATAGAAGGACCTTTCCTAACAATAATAAACAGTGTATATCTAAAACCGTAAGCAAGCATCATATGCAATGGGGATAAATTAGAAGCCTTTCCAATAAGATCAGGAGTGAAACAAGGATGCCCATTATCACCTCTATTATTTAACATTGTACTAGAAACACTAGCAGTAGCAATTAGAGAAGAAAAAGAAATTGAAGGTTATTAAAATAGGCAACACGGAGACCAAGCTATCACATTTTGCAGATATGATGGTCTACTTAAAGAAGCCTAGAGAATCAACTAAAAAGCTAGTGGAAATAATCAACAACTTTATCAAAGTTGCAGGATACAAAATAAATGTACATAAATCATCAACATTTTTATATATTTCCAACACATTCCAGAAGCAAGAGGTAGAAAGAGAAATGCCATTTAAAAATCACCCTAGACAAAATAAAATACTTAGGAACCTATCTGCCAAGACATACAGGAATTATACAAACACAATTACAAAACACTTTCCATGCAATTAAAACTAGATCTAAACAATTGGAAAAACATTAATTACTCATGGATAGCATGAGCCAGTATAATAAAAATGATCATCCTACCCAAATTAATCTACTTATTTAGTGCCATACCTATCAAACTACCAAGAAACTTTTTTCCTGAATTAGAAAAAACTATAACAATGTTCATTTGGAAGAACAAAAGATCAAGAATATCAAGGGAAATAATGAAAAAAAATGTGAAGGAAGGTTGCCTAGTAGTATCAGATCTTAAACTATACTATAAAGCAATGGTCATCAAAACAATATGGTACTGGCTAAGAGACAGAAGGGAGGATCAGTGGAATAGACTTCAGGTAAGTGAAGTTAGCAAGACAGTTTTCGATAAACCCAAAGAGCCCAGCTTTTGGGACAAAAATACACTATTTGACAAAAACTGCTGGGAAAATTGGAAAACAATATGGGAGAGATTAGGTTTAGATCAACATCTCACACCCTACACCAAGATAAATTCAGAATGGGTGAATAACTTGAATATAAAGAAGGAAACTATAAGTAAATTAGGTGAACACAGAATATTATATTTGTCAGATCTTTGGGAAAGGAAAGATTTTAAGACCAAGCAAGAGTTACAAAAAATTATAAAATGTACAAAAATAATTGATTACATAAAAATAAAAGTTTTTGCACAAACAAAACAAATGCAACCAAAATTAGAAGGGAAGCAACAAATTGGGGAAAAATCTTTATAAATAAAACCTGACAAAGGTCTAACTAATTACTCAAATTTATAAGGCGCTAAATCAATTGTACCAAAAAAAATCCAACCATTCTCCAATTGATTAATGGGCAAGGGACATAAATAGGCAATTTTTAGATAAAGAAATCAAAACTATCAATAAGCACATGAAAAAGTGTTCTAAATCTCTTATAATTAGAGAAATGCAAATCAAGCCAACTCTGAGGTACCATCTCACATCTAGCAGATTGGTTAACATGACAGCAAAGAAAAGTAATAAATGTTGGAGGGGATATGGCAAAATTGGGACATTAATGCATTGCTGGTTGAGTTGTGAATTGATCCAACCATTCTGGATGACAATTTGGAACTATGCCCAAAGAGAGCTAAAAGATTGCCTGCACTTTGATGCAGCCATACCACTTCTGGGTTTATACCCCAAAGAGATCATAAGGAAAAAGACTTGTACAAAATATTTATAGCTGCACTCTTTGTGGTGGCAAAAATAAAACTGGAAAATGAAGTTATACCCTTCAATTGGGGAAGGGCTGAACAAATTGTGGTGATGTTGGTGATGGAATACTATTGTACTCAAAGGAATAATGAACTGGAGGAATTCCATGTGAACTGGAATGACCTCCAGGAATTGATGCAGAGTGAAAGGAACAGAACCAGAGATGGATACACTGAGGTAACATTTAATGTAATGGACTTCTCTAGTGGCAACAATACAATGATCCAGGACAACTATGAGGGACTTATGAGAAAGAACGCTATTTGCATTCAGCGGAAGAACTACGGGAGTAGAATCACAGAAGAAAAACAACTGCCTGATCACATGGGTTAATGGGGATATGACTGGGAATATTGACTCTAAATGAGCACCCTAATGCAAATATCAATAATATGGAACATGTAAAACCCAGTGGAATTGTGTGTCGGCTATGGGAAGTGGTGGGGAAAGGGGAGGGATAGAACATGAATCCTATAACCATGGGGAAATGCTCTTAATTAATTAACAATTTAAAAAATTTAGCAAAAAATTCCAGGAGAAATGAAAGAGGCCCTGAACATATGGAATATGCCATCTCACATGCATGCAATATATTACATTATATAAGAACTTTAAAAAAGATAAATAAATCCTATAAGCATCAGTTTAAACAATATTATTAGTGCCTAGGGTTTTTGGTTTTGCATTATAAAAAAATGTGGGTGAGATAATTTCCTGTCAAGGATAGATAAACGAGGCATCATGGTCAGTTATACATGGGGTTTCTGTAAAAACCTTGTTGTAAAGTACTTGTCAAAAGAAGGTACCTTATATGTTTAATATGTCAGCTTCATATGTTGTTGAAAATACAAGCTACTATTATGGGACAGGTTTTAAGGATACAAGTAGAAAATAAAACTTAAAAACTTTTGCAAACAAAAAATATTAATTCAGCTAAAATAAGAGATGCTATCAATAGGGAGGAAAAATAATCTACACATTAAATATCTCTAAGGGCTGCTTTCTGAGATATACAGAGAATTGATACAAAAACATAAGAACAGGAACCATACCCTGATCAAGAATATGAACCAACATTTTTCAAAAGAAATACAGGGACAGCTGGGTAGCTCAGTGTATTGAGAGCCAGGCCTAGAGATGGGAGGTCCTAGGTTCAAATCTGACCTCAGGCACTTCCCAGCTGTGTGACCCTGGACAAGTCACTTGACCCCCATTGCCTACCCTTACCACTCTTCTGCCTTGGAGCCAATACATAGTATTGACTCCAATATGGAAGATAGGGGTTTTAAAAAAAATACAAATTTTTCAGCAACCACGTAAAAGATTCCAAATCACTAAAAATAAGAGAAATGCAAATTAAAATAATCCTGAGAACTGGAAATTAAGGATAGCTGAACAAGTTGTGGTATATGGTTATAATGGAATACTATCATGTCATAAAAAATGATAAATAGGATCAGTTCAGAATAACTGCAAAGACTTATATGAACTGATGCAAAGTGAAATGAACAAAAACAGAATATCTACAATAACAGAAATCCCGTGTGATGATCAGCTATGAAGGACTAAAACATTATTAGCAAAACAAGTTTCCAAGATAACCAAGAGGGACTTATGATGAAAAATGCTGTACACAGCTAAAGAAGAAACTGTTGGGATCTGATTGAAGAGCAGAGCATGCCATCTTCCACTTTATTTCCTTCATTGAGTTTTTTATTGTATGTGTAATATGTGTCTTCTATCATGGCATGAGCAATATGGAAATATGCATCGCATGGAAGAACTGATATAACTTTTATCAGACTATTTACTGCCTTTGGGGGAGGAATGGTGCAAAGGAGAAAGAAAATTTGAATCCTAAAATGTCAGAAAACAATTGTCAAAAATGTTTCTTTATATAACTGAAAAAAATAAATAAATGAATGAAATAATAATTGTGAGGTTCGACCTCTCACCTGTCAGATTAGCAAAGATGCCAAAAGATGATAATGATAAATGTTGGTGAGACTGTGGGAAATCTGAGAAACTAATATATTGTTAGTAGAGGCATGAACTGGTTCAATCATTCTGGAAAATAAGGTGGAACTGTGTGAGAAAAGTTATTAATTATTCAGACCCTTTGACCTAGAGATCCCACTATTGGGCTGTGGTTGTTCAGTCATTTCAGTCTTGTTCAATTCTTTATGTTTTCATTTGGAGTTTTCTTGGCAAAGACATTAGAGTAATTTGCCATTGCCTTCTCCAGCTCATTTTATAGATGAGGAAATGGAGACAAACAGGTTTAAGTGATTTGCCCAGGGTCAAGTGATAAGTTCCAGAGGCTAAATTTGAACTCAGGTCCTCCTGACTCCAAGCCCAGCGTTCTAACCACCACACCACTTAGCTGCCCCACTATTAGGTACATGCTCTCAAGAAAGTCAGTCAGATAGGAATTTTCCACAAATACATAAATATTCATAATCTATTAAGATGCAAGGTCTTTGAGGGCACTTTTGCCTTTTACCTCCAACGCTCAGAACCTTACTTGGCACATAATTGATACTTAATAAATGCTTTTTTCATACCTGCATTATACCTATATTCTTTCATTTGGTGAGAAATTGTTATTAGTTTATGAACCTGGACAGCCTGGGGGGAAGAAGGAAAAGAAGCTGCTCTCACCCGGCATGCATCTTTTTTGCCCCACTTGTATCCAGCACAAATCATGTCATCTTGAATTTTGGATCGCCTTGAATCTGTGCGTTTATAGGTATGGTATAGGATATCACAAGCCTTAGCATCAATCAGGGGAAGCTGGACTTCTTGTAAGACTGAGGCAGGACCTGGGAAGAAGTAAGAACCAAAGAAACAGCAAACACCTTAGGTTGGTCCGGGAGTCTGAAGATCTGGCTTGGGATCTCAGTTATGCTACTTCCTACCTGTGGGCCTTTAGGCAAGTCATTTAATGTCTCTTGGTCTCAATTTCCTTATCTGAAAAAATGAGGGAATTGGACCTGATGATCTTCAAAGCTCTTTCAATTCTAAATCTGCAATCCTATGAATTGACTCTAAGATGAGGGAAATCTGGGGGGCTTAAATAATTGGGAGGTGAACTCTCACTCTCCCTAGAACCTAGAACCTAAGACCGGGTCACCATGCCCATTCATAGTCATTTTCAAGTCATGATATTGCCAAATTCACGACCTTTTGGTGCTTGAAATGTAAGCTTCTTGAAGGCAAGGACTATTGCTTATGTATATGAATCTTGGAGGTACCTAGTTATTTGCAATCACTCCTCACCTCAGACATTTCCTAGCTGTGTGACCTTGGGCAAGTCACTTAACCATGATAGCAATATTCTGCCCCCTTCTATCTTAGAATTGATCCTGAGATAGAAGGGATTTTTTTTTTAATGTAAGCTCCTTGAGGGCAGACACTGTTTTTGCCTTTCTTTGGATCCCAAATTCTTAGCACAATGCCTGGAAAAAATAAATGCTTACTAAACTCTTATTAACTATTAAGTCAAAACTATGCCCCATCCATATATATATGTGTGTATGTGTGTGTGTGTTTATACACACACACACACACTTGCTTCGGCCACTAGTAATTCACTGTGATCTTGAACAAATTACTTCCCTTTTCAGGCCTTCAATTAGATTAGAGTTGTGTGTAGACTAAATTATGGAGTTGAGACTCAAAAGCAGGTCTCTTGAAAAGGTCTAGTGACCTTTTTATTAGACAGTCCCTTGTCTTGGAGTAATATAGTATCTAGGGAGATCCCATTAAGTCCTTGGCAGTATTCAGTCTGGGCTGCATCTTGGAGACCAGCCAAGATGACACACATTCAAAGGAAGGAGAGTGTCCTGTGGACTGGGGTAGTCAGGAAAGGCTCAGAGGAAGAGAAAGGATTGGGGCAGGCTCAGAGATAGAAATACTCTGGCCTGGGGTTTGGCATCTGGGCAGGCACACTTACTCCATGCTTTGTCTTACCATTTGTGGTTTTTCCCCACCCAGTCATCCAGCACAGGGTGCCAGAAGGAAAGTGGATCTGTGGTGCTGGGAGGCAGACAGGGGTGATCTGAACGGGGGAGTCCAGTTGTAGCAAAGCAACGTCTGCTTTAAAGGATCTCCAGTGGAAGGAAGGGTGAATGAAGATTCTTTTCACAGTTGTGTAGAAGGAATTGTGTGGATTTGTATACAGCTGCAGCTCTCCCAACTTTAAGAGATAAGATGAAGGAACTGGAACCTCTGGGAACTCGAACCGGAGACTGGAACTGGAAAGGAAGTAAACATGAGGCCAACTGAGGGGCTGCAGAGCTTGAGAAAAAGATCAGTGCCCTTCCTCCCAAACTACCTGGGACTTAATGGGTTGATATTGAGTCCTGGGTCAGGAATTAGAAAGATTCATCTTCCTGAGTTCAAATCCAGCCTCAGACATAGACTAGCTGTGTGAACCTGGGCAAATCACTTAACTCTCTTTGCCTCAGTTTCCTCATCTGTAAAATGAATTGGAGGAAAATGGCAAACCATTCCTGGATCTCTACCAAGAAAACCCCTAATGGGGTCGTGAAGAGTTAGACATGATTGAAAAACAAGATTCATATTTATTCTCTTTATCTTTATGTGTACTTATTTTCTTCTCTATTAGAATGGAAGCTCCTGCAGAGCTGGGATTGTTTCATTCTTTGTAATTGTGTATTCCCAACACCCACCGAGGTGGCAGTTAGTTGGAATAATGTGTAAAGAGTGACAGACTTGGGAGTCAGGAAAACTGGAATTCAAATCCCTTAGAAATTTACTAGGTGTATTACCCTCCAAAATAATTTTAACCTCTCTTAGTCTCAGTTTCTTTATCTATAAAATGGTAATAATAGTACCCACCTCACAGCATTGTTATGAAGATCAATTGAGATATATAAATAT
>NC_058132.1:548306067-548321377 GCF_016433145.1 Gracilinanus agilis | reverse complement strand
ACAATTCTATATTTAGGGACAGAAATGTAGCAAGAGATTCTTGTATCTTGGGTGCCTCCAGAAAATTCTACAGATGTACACACCTGACCTGTAGTCTGTAAGAAGGTCTGGGTCCCAGATTTCTACACTTCTTTGGAAAACTGAGGGGCAACCAGGGAATGCAATGTGTAGAGTACCGGGCCTGCAGTCAGGCAGGTCGAGGTTCAAATCCAGCCTCAGACACTTACTATCCTTGTGGTTCTTGACAAGCCACTTCACTCCTTTTTGCCTCCGTTCCTCATTGTAAAATGGGGACATGCCAGAGAAGGAAATGGCAAGCCCTCCAGTACCTTCACGAAAAAAACTTCAAGCAAAAAGTTCATAAGGTTCGAAATGACTAAACAACTAAATAATGAAATGGAAAGTGCTGGAATAAAAGTCTGACTCTTGCCTCTACCCTTACTAGATATATGGCCTTAGCCAAGTTACTTAAACCCTATGTCCCTATCTATTCCAGAAATCTTGGAAATTGGGGAAATTTCACAACAGACAAATGACCAGTAAATGAGTAAACACTAGGTCTTTATTAGGCATCCAAAGCAACTCACCCAATGGAAGGCTTAAATCTAATGCAAATCACCCAGAGACAAGGGCATGGAGAGAATGGGGCAATGGAACAGGGTGTCAGGACAAAAGAAAATCACAGGCATAGACTTGCATAATGACAAAACATGAATGAAAGATAGTTTATAGACAAATGAAAAGCCAAACTCTGAATACTTAAGAAACATAGCTACAGTATATGCATGACCTAGGTACATAAGCAAAGAAACCTGAATAAAAAATAAGAAAACAGAAACATCCTCCACAAAACCTGCAAGTATTACTACTGTAGTCAGTCTAAATTTGTAATCTCTCGTTTTTTTCTATAATATTCTCAGTAATGCCATTTACAGCTCAAATAGAACTAGATGTCTTGTGACTGCTGTCCTTCTGCCCATACAACTGAGTTAGTTGATAAAAACTCATCACCCTCCTCCTCAGATGTATCATTTTGCATTCCTAAGCCTGAATTTGTGAAGGGACCAGGTTTATCAGGATTAAGTTCTGGAAGTTGTCCCTTGATCTTCAGAGTCTCTTCGGTGGAATTCTAGTTTGGAAAGATATTGCCTCTGAATTCAGTCCTGTCTACTTGTTTAAACAGGTTGTTTGGGGGTTAAAAGTCACAGAATTTTCATCACTGGAATACCACTTTCTGATCCATTGTCAGGTACATAATATCTATGTACAATGATAGATGAACATTCTTACTTAGTTTTTTTTTGCAGACTACTAATCACTTGTCCTCCTCCTCATCAGCCTTCATGTACTGGCATGGTTACCATGAAGCTGATCATAGTGAATTATCTTTATAGGGCTCCTACCAGTCTCTAGGATAACTCTGTAAATAGATAAGACACCTGGTTCCCCTACAATTAGGTTTTTGAATAGCTTCCCAACAATCTTATCTTTTTTTACATCCTTTGAACAACAGTGGTTCTAAAAAAACTATCTTCTTAGTGAAGGTCTTAACAGAGAACTCCATAATTTCTCATCAGATGGCCAGTAAGATGGAGGACAAGATATTTTCCCCAGGTCTCATGAACTCTCAAAACTCCAAAAAATAGTCATTTTGCATAAGAGGTAAAACAATTGTAGCTCTCTGTGAATTAAAACACTTAGAAGATTTATAAGATAATAAGGTGATGAGTTAATGGCAGAGAGGATAACCATAATGCAAAATGTACTCTGTTCCCTACTGGTCCCCCACATTATGGCAGGGCAATAACATCTGAACCATCCACTTGTGCTCAGGGATCTTCTGGTAAAGCCTCTGCTACCATATCTTACCTCTGACTTCATTCCACCACTCTACCATTCCTAGGCAAAAAACAGCAGAACTCAATTTGTAGGTGGAAGAAAAGTATAAGAAACTAGAAATCTGTTCCATCTAAGACTGCAGTAGTGTTTTCTGTCAAAGAATTAAGTAACAAAAATCTTAAGGCAGAGTGCCAGTATGGATGAGGAAAGAGGAATGATACCAAGCTGGGACTGGTTCTGTTTCCCAGCAAGCCATTTGGGTCAAGGATGAAGGCAAATGAAAAATGAATTCTCCAGTGTGGAAGACTAAAATAGCTTTAATGTCCAATGCAGGAGGTCCCACCATCAAAGGGGAAAAACTTAGAAAGTGAAGGGGGAAAAGGTACATGAGAAAATAATACTGAATTTGCCAAAGATCCTCTAGGGAAGAAAATGTAGTTAAAAGCCTAAGCAAAAGAATCGCAATCAATAGGGAAGCTGTTAAAAGTAAAAGGGAAAACAGACATCAAGTCTGATGTAGATTTTCAAATTAATATTCAATATCTAAGTATGATATTATTAAGATTCATTAATATTTAACTTGAAACAAGTGGAAACTAAAAAGGCCAGAGAAACAGGGAGAGTGTTCACCCAAGCAACTCATGTGGAAGAGAGCCTGAGAGAGGCGTTTCTGAAACTTATATACAATTACATAAAAGACACACGTAAACTTTGGGGTGAGAGAAGAATTCTGGGAGATGAGGTCTAAAGGATACAAAATTTCTACTTACTCATTCCCCCCTGGGATCCTTTGGGACAATCTAAGTGGGGAATGTATAGTTAGAAATATCTTAAACCCCTAAAATTATATTACCCAAAATTCCTTTCTGTATATACAGAATGCTTTTCCCTTTGTCCACATTTGTGTGGTCATGTTTGTATAAGTTCTGAAACTCTGCCTCTCTCTTCCTCTCTTCTTCATGAGTGTGGCTGAAGTTAGTTTTGTACCTTTTCACTCTAGTTTTTTATGTTAGTTTGTTATTAATAAACCATTATAAGATATAATACCTAGCTTTTGCATATTAATTTTAATCTATACATTTCTAAATGAATACATATTTAAAGAATTATTACATTTATGTATAACTAACAACAAACTGCTTGCCTTCTGAAAGAGAAGGGAAGGGATACATGGAAGAAAAGAATTTGGAACTCAAAAATCTTTAAATAAATGTAAAAAGTTGTTCTTCTATGTAATTGGGAAAATAAAATACTTAAAAACAAAAAACTAATTATTGCATTAAAAAAGAAAATTTAACCAATACCTGATAAAGAGGGCTCTATGGGTATGCAAGAAGGCATGCAAACATGTCAGGGTATTGCTAATGGCAATTCAAGCAAGAAAGATCACCATTTAAAGCAATAGTTAAGTGGGAATTAATGGTATATTCACATCCTCTATAGCATAAGTTATTATCAGAAAAGAAAACTTTATTCCACAATGATGCATCTCTCTATGGAGACAAAAAAAGAAACCAACTGATAAGGAATACAGCATATTAAAATGAAGGACAATCGTTCAGGGTGGGGGTGGAAGCAGTATATAATGCTAAAAGATTATGGCTTCCACAGAAGGAAAACACATTGATCTTGAACACAGGATGAATAGAGACTCCATAAAGATTTTAGATCTCTTAGAAGAGCACACCAAGTCAAAAGACCTGCACACCATTATGAAAAATTAAGGCAATAAAACTGCCTTGAATTTCTGAATAGAGAAAACAATACCATTGAAGCACTACAGAGATCACTTGAAGGAAAAATAATTCATGTTGCAAAGTCTAAGGCACATGGTCTTTAAATTTAATGCCATCAACAAATTAAGTAAATTTAAATATAAAAGAAAGAAATTTGAATAATGGAAAGCCATTTTGCAATCACCTGGTACTACAGAAATAAAACATTTTTTAATTAAAAAATAAAACAAACTAGGGTTAAACGTGGTAAATGGCAGGGAGAGTTTTAATGGTGATGAAAATAGAGCTTGTATGAATAGACTTTCCTTAAGTGGATTAAGCAAAAATAACTGAAAGAAGAAAAGGTACTAATACCAAAGAGGAAAGGGAACAAATGAAATCTTAATTCAGAAAAAGTAATGTTAGGAGCAAATATAGAACAGATAAACCTAACTCTCATAATTTTAAAAGTGAATGAATTTTAAAGTTCAATAAAATAAGAGACAAACTGGATGCAAAATCAAAATCCCATTTTCTGTTGTTTATGAGAAACAAACTGATACTGTTACTTTTTGAAGTAATGACTAAATAAATAGAATAAAAATGAGTAGCTGGAACAAAATACAGTGGGAAAATCCAAAAAAAAAAATTAGAAGGCGAAATGATGAGAAAGGAAAGACAAATATTTACAATATGACTAGAGATAGACAAGAAAAACACATTTTGCTTTTAAAACCATAGAAAACAGTCAAATTATCAATATTGAACATATTTGCTCTAATTACTGAGTTCATAAAGGAAATATTACCTGAATTACATGCAGACATAGAGAGTAACACAATAATACAAAAAGTTTTAAAATGATGCTCTCTTAGATTCAAATTCAGATTCAACAGAAAGCTAATGAAAATGGAAAGAATAAAGTTGGGCAAATTGCTGTAGAAACCAGAGCTAATAGTATATTAGACTAATAGACTAATATTAGCTAATAGACTAATAATATCTTCTAAACTTTACTGCTAAAGAATATACATATTTCGCAGTGCCATACGTACTTGTCATAAAAACTAGCCATGTATTAGGGCACAGCGCTATTTAAAATATTGTTAAGTATGTTAAAAGACAGAAATTGTAAATACTTCCTTTTTAGACCATAATGGTATGCTTAATAATAGTAGTAGTTTCTTGGAGCACCAACAAAAAACACAGACCCAAATGGAAACTTAACAATGAATAAATAAGGAAAGTGATAAAGAATAAATCATATGAACACTTAACAATTATGTCAAATAAAATCATAATAAAGTAACAATATACCACCATTTCTGAGATGCAAATGAAACCATCCACAGTGGTGATGGGGAATCATATCCATATAAACATGTTCACAAAATAGGGAGGGAGAAGATTAATGAACTGAATGTTATTTAAAAAATTAGAAAGTTAATCAATTTTTTAAAACTCAAAATAAACACCATGAAAGAGAGCTAAAAATTAATGGAAAAAAAAAACTTGGAGAGCAAAAAGATTTATAGAAATGATTTTTTTAAAAAAGACTTAGAAGTTGGTTCATTAAAATGCTAACAAAATTGATAAACCTTTAGCCAACCCAACTTGTGATTTTAGCCAATCACATTTGTTATAATATTGATTTGATTTTCTGGCATCTAAAGAAAGTGACAAAGTATTTGGAGCATATAAGCTCAATGTTCATGTAGGATTGTTTTCCATGGTTCTTTTCATTATAATATAATTTTGTTGTTTATCTAAAGAAAGATAGCAGAAAATCAAAATAAACACAAAAGCAAATGAACAATGTGCCATCACAACCAAATCAGAAGAAATAAAAAGAATTGTCAAAACTATTTCTCTGAGCAATTATATACATATAAATCTGATAACTCAAAAGAGAAATAGATAAACATTGTCAAACACATAAAATACCTAAACTGACAGAAAACCATATAAACATATTAAATAGTCCAATATCAGAAAAGGAAACAGAACTAGCTATAAAAAATACCTACTGAAGAAAAAGCTTATGTGCACCATTGTTTTTTCTTTGTATATGGAAATGTTTGTTTTATTTGGTTTTGCAAAATTTGGACCCCCTTGCTCAGTCCTCTGCTGGAGGTTCCTTTACCAGTGTCAGGGCGCTGCTTCCACAGTCGTATACCCGTCTGCACTGGTTCCCCACTCAGGGTTTCAGAGCCTTAGCTTGTGGTTGTGTCTGCCTCCACCCTCGCCTCCGCTCGCGCCTGTGCTCCATGTCCGCACTCAGAGTCCCCGCGTGTTCTTTAGCTTTTTGGGGTCCTAAATCTTGCTGCTCTCAGGAACAGGCCCCGGAGCTGCCAATGACTCGATGGGAGCCCCAAACTTGCTCTATTTCTTTTTAGCTGGCTTTGGCGTTATACATGGTGTGTGTGAAGGGGTTTGGGGAGGGGGTTGCTCAGCCCGAGATTTAGTGAGAGCTGTTTCACCCCTTTATAGCATGGAAATGCCCCGATTCCATGTACCTTCCATGCTGCGTCCTGTTGTGGGGTCCCTCTGTTCTTCTGGATTTGTTTTTATGTCCCCTTGAGGAGTCCTGTATGTTTCGGTCAGGAGAGGTTAAGAGCTGCTTTTTATTCTGCCGCCATCTTAACCCGGAACCGCATGTGATTTTTTTAAATGACCAATGCATAACTATTTTTCTCCCAAATTTTGGTTTCAGTTCTTAAAGCTTTTATATCCATAGCTGTTTCTTTGTCTGTCTCTTGAAAAAACAGTAACAGTCTCCATGTCTACAATACTGATATTCAAAACAATAGCTCTAGCAAGAAAAAGCCAATCAGATAGTGTTGGATCCAACATCAGAAAGGCTTCAGTTCAGTTCTTACTTATAATATACTAACTTTAGGACCCACAAGTCACAACCTCTCTGAGCCTCAATTTTAAGGAAAATTAACATTGAATTTTACCATTTGTTAGCAATATTTCTATATGAATACATTCATTTTTGCAAGCCCCCACATCGGAAGGTTAAACAATTTAATTCTCAAGCTAATATTTCTCCCAGGCTGCAAAGCTTCTAATTAGAGTGTGAACTTTGTCTTTTGTTAGAGACAAGGTGGATATGTATCTATAAACAAGAACCTATCCTCCCTAAGACATCTGAAAGCACAAGCCTCTCTCCTTGATAAACATATCATCTAGATTTGGTATGACCAGGTCTATAATATGGGGAAAAGACATTGAAAATATGATGGAAACAATTTGTATTTTTCTAGCAAAAGATTACTAGAGGAAGTTGAATTTCATAAACTCAGACATTCCATATAATTGGCTCAACCATTTCTCTGGCTTAGTGAAAACTATAGGGAATCATCTGTTGTGGGAAAACACACCAAAATTTGTAGCATGACCTTGCCCAAGCAACTAGAGACTCAAAACTCCATTCTGACCAGAGATATGAAAGTGTTAAGAAGAGTTCAGAGCTATGGAATTTCCCTGGGGCTGTTGGAATGCCCCAAGCTGTGGATTAGGATTTGCATATTTATTGAGATTCTGGGGACTTTCTAATTCCAGAGAAGTCTCCATCTTTTCCCAGAATAGCTTAACCCAGAGCATTCTGGGGTGGTCCAAACAAACAAAAAAAAAAAAGACAAAACAAACAAACAAACAAAAAAAACAGAAAATGGGCAGAGACAAGGAGGGTATAAATTTAGGGAAAGTTGTGTTTTGGGGTCTGATAAATCATAAAATAACTTAAAGACACCGAAAAAGGAATAAGGAGTATATGTAGGTTTGGGGGATTCCCCTGGACTGCCAGAGTACTGAGTGAACATAATTTATATTCCCTCCATTGCTCTACCTGCCATCATTTGTCAGCATTGAAGCTGACTCTCCTGGAATGCCCTTATCTGGGTGTGGAACATAGAAAGGGTACAGAACAGTTCAAGACCACTATAGGTGATTAATAATATAGAGCAGTACAACATGAATGTAAATAATTATTAATATACATTTTACAATTTGTGCTTAACTAGAACTAACTGGGGAAAAATACAAAATTTCAGAACATAAGGGTCCCACCTCTATCACTACCCACCTCCATCACATTCACCTGAGGAATAGTCTTTGTGATGATGTAATGAGATAGGAGTTGAAATCTCTTAAATCTTAAGTCTACTTCCTCTTTCAAACAATCAAGGAAATCCAAAGGATGAAATGTCAGACCCATCAGAAGGAAGATATTATCTCATATGATATGGTATAAGGTAGTCATTTGGCATATTTTATGCACAGTCATATGTGATAGACCCATCCTTTATTAATAGATTATATGCCACTGTTAGTAAATGAAGTTATACTTTGGGAAATGGCCTCATTTAATTTAGTGGTTAAAACTTGGGAAGCTATAATTTCCTTGTCTGTAAAATGAAGATAACAGCATCTACTTTTGAGAGTTAGTATGAGGATTAGGTGGAATAATGCATATAAAATTATTTCAAAAGCTTAAAGAACTATCAAAATATGTGCTCTTGGTATTTTCAATTAGTATCATTTACTAAAAAAAAAACTCCTTTGTCCAGTTCAATGTATTTCAATTGAGACAATCTAAATTTTATAACCTAACTTCATTGTTACTAAGCTTATAAAATCTACTCTTTGATCATTCAGGAAGACAAGGCTTGCTATTCCTTTAATTTTGTCAAGCAACTTTTGCCATTAAAATGTTATATTACTAATTCATCCTTTAACAAAACTATATTAAATGCATTTATATCATGCTAACCTTAGCATTCTTTGCTACTTTGGGCATTCTGATGCTTCATGAGTGTTGATATTTTATACATGCAGATCATAACCATTCCACACTTTATCCTCTTATACAATAAAGGATCTAATATATAGGAATATAGGGTCTTCCTAGCAGTTTGCCAAAATAACAGTAAAGAAAAATAATAAATATCAGAGGAGATGTGGCAAAACTTTGACACTAACGCATTGCTGGTGGAGTTGTGAATTGATCCAACCAATTTGGAACTCTGCCCAAAGGACTTTAAAAGAATGCCTGCCCTTTGAGTCACCTAGACCACTAATGTGTTTGTATCCCAAGGAGATAATAATGAAAACTGTTTGTACAAAAATATTCATTGCTGTTCTCTTTGAAGTGTTAAAAAATTAGAAAATGAGGGGGTCTCCCTCGATTGGGGAATAGCTGAACAAATTGTGGTACATGATGGTGATGGAATACTATTGTGCAATATGGAATGATAAACTGCTTGATTTCCATGCAAGCTGGAAAGACCTCCATGAACTGATATGGAGTGCAATGAGCAGAACCAGGACAACTTTGTTCACAGAAACTGGAGCATTGTGGAACAATCATAAATAATCTTCTTTCCTACTAATAGCAATGCAAGGATCTAGGACAATCCAGAGGGACTTATGGGAAAGAATGTTATTTTCACCTGGGGAAAGAACTGTGCCAGTAGAAAAGCAGAAAACATTTGATTTATCACTTGTTTATATGGGTATTTATGTGGTATTTTGTTTTTTAAAAGATTACTCTATTACAAAAATGAATAATATGGAAATAGAAATTGAGTGATAATACATGTATAACCCAGTGGAACTACTTGTTGTCTCTGGGAGAGGGGAGGGAAAAAGGAAGGGAAAGAACATGTATCTGTAACCATGGAAAAACAATTAAATATAAATAAATAAATAAGGAATATAGTGTCTTTTTTTAAATTAAAAAAATTTTTAAAACCCTTACCTTCCATCTTAGAATCAATATTGAAATGTTGGTTCTAAGGCAGAAGAGCAGTAAGGGCTAGGCAATAGGGGTTAAGTGACTTGCCCAGGGTCGAGGAAAATAGTGTCTTACAACAACATTTTCATTTTTCTAAAAATATTCAGAAATCTATCTCTGGTTTCGAAACCCTCTCCAGATTTTTCCTCTTAGTTAAGTAAGGTCAAGAACAAAATGAATTAAGGATGGAAACCCAACTCATAAGAAAGATTGCATTTTGTGTAGTTAACATTCTTACCTTCAGGACAGCTAGATGGTTCAGTGGATAGAAAGCCAGGCCTGGAGACAGGAGGTCCTGGTTCAAATTTGGCCTCAGACTTTTTCTAGTTTTGTGAGCCTCAGCAAATCATTTGACTCCAATTTCCTAGCTCTTACTACTCTCCCTTAGAACCAAGACTTAGTAGATTCTAAAACAGAAGATAAGGATTAAGAAAAAAATATTCTCCAACTCTTTTCCATTCAAAATGAATTGGCATATTGATTTTGTGGAGGAGCCCTTCTCAGTCCTTAAGGGGAGTGACATAAAAAAGAACTGAGTAGTAATTATTTTTCTGGAATGCTAATCCAAACTCTCACTTGAACGTAATATGATATGTTCCTTCTTCAAGATTCATATAAATGTTGCCTGAAATTGTTTTGTGAACAGAGATATGTTCAAAGGCTTGAAGGTACTATGTTCATTTGGATATTTAATTTTTTAAGTGAGAAAAATAATTTAGAAAAATGTTTAATTAATAAAATTTTCTGGAAAACTTACGCTTAGGACATAGAGTACAACACTGATATTTTTCCATAAAAGTTACAATTTATCATATAAGCAGTGCATATATTAACATTTTAAATAATTCTTCATTTCTATGTGTTAATTGCTTCATATGAATTCTAAAAATTCTATTTCCATGGTCAGATTTCCATTTCAATTGTACTCATCAAGTCAAAATGTAATAGCAAAGAAATAAACATGCAGGTTTATGTAGCAAAAGAAGCAGTGACACACGTATGCAAATTCAAGCAAATATAAGAAAACTCACTCTCCATCTCAGTATCATGAACTAAAAAAAGAAATGTAGCTTCACCTAATTAACCAGCTGAATAGGATTTGAGCAATTTTAGAATTTTTTTTTTCTACTTGTGAAAACTTCTACTCCATCATAGTCTATATTTGAGGATCAGGATCTCCTTTTGTGGCACCTGTAATATAGGATTAATACTGCCATATTGGCTTGGGGCAACTTGTCAGTTGCCCTGGTTGGAATGTTGACCGTGGCATGAGCCTCAGGGCAAGTACCAACTGCCAGTTGAACCCAGGGTATATAAAACCTGGAGACCCAAGGCTAGGTTCTGTTCTTTTCTCCTCTCACCTTCACTTCCACCCCTTGGGGAGGGAACCAGAGTGGTTGGGAGGAGGAACGTGAGATCTTAGTTTACCTAGGCCAGGAAGGTTTAGGAGATCTTTGCTGACCCAATAGGAACATCAATTAGATATACACTATCAAGAGGTTGCTGTATATTACCATCAAGAGATTATTTATTTCTCTCCCAGGGCTGCTCCCTTGAGACAGCTGAAGATCATAGCAACGAGTTCATCAACATCCTGAACTTAGATCAAGAAGGCAATACTAGACTAGATTCAAAGATTTCCTAACCCATTCTCCAATCCCTTTTCACTAATCAACTTTTCAAATAAAACCTTAGTTCAACTTATGAAACCTTCAACTTATATCTAAGTAGATTGCTAGCCGAGATTCTAGGAGGGAGGCAGAGTAACTCCATTACTGTTAGACAGGATGCATCACATTGCCTTTGCTGTCTAATCTCCCTGTCAACCAATAGGAATTACTTCCTCAGCCAGGTTAGAGACTGAAGGGAAATCTTCTTAAAGGGGTTTAGTCTTTGCCATGGGAAATTACATCAACCCCTTGGCTGGCTTAGGCACTGGGTACTTCTCATTCCTACATCCAGTGCCATCAGCAAACAGCTTGTGATTAAGCCACATTAGTTTCCTGACTGCCCACAGCTTTACCAACCTCCAATTCTGATCAACCATTATACCCTCATTACACACCATATCCCCCTAGTTGCCTCACTCTCTTCCTGGTGCCTGCAGACACATAGTAGTCATACTTTTGGATGGCTCTAGGTGCAATATCTGCACTTCACCATGTGGTACCCAATTACCTTAGCTCCTTCCAGCTGTTTCCCTCCTTTTCTTGAAGACTAAATTGAAAGGTTAAATGAAGAAAGACAGGAAACAAAAAGAGCTTGGTGTGGACTGGCACATGTCTGAAATCCCTGCCACCAGGGAGACAGAGGCTGGTGGATTGTTTTAGTTCAGGAGTTCTGAGAAGCAGAAAGACTCATGCAGGTCTGGAGTTCTCAGGCTAGCAATAATTTCATGAATCCTTCAGAGTGAAAAGGGAGTAACTAAGGAGGGGCAAACCTCTTCAGGTTGGAAAAATGAAGCAAATCAAAAACTCCTCTTCAGAGCAGTACTGGGAACAGGCCTGGGGAATATAAGAGAGACCCTGTCTCAAAAACAAGTTAAAAAAGTGAAAAGTAGCTCAGTTTATACATAATGTCCGTGCATTCTATCAGGCATATTCCTACATTAAAAGTTTATTTGAACAAACATATTTCATTTTTCTATGTATCCAAGAGATGGTTGGGGCAGTTTCCCTTTTAGCAGCATGTTGAACAAGTTCAGTTCCATCTGTCTTCCTTTGTAGAAGATTAAATAAATCCAAATTGGCTAGTTAAAGAACAAATCATAGAAAAATTAATAATTTCATTAAAGAGAATGTTAGTGATGAGACATCAAAATTATGGGATGTAGCCAAAGCAGTATGCAGGGGGAAATTTATATTCTTGAGTGTATATATTAACAAATTTGGGAGGACAGAAGTCAATGAATTGGGCATGCAAATTAAAAAACTTGAAAGTGAACAAATTTTAAAAAGCCAGATGAAAACCAAAATGGAGATCTTAAAAATTAATGGAGAAACTAATAAAATCAAAAGTAAAAGAGTTTTGCACAGAAAAGACCAGGACTAAATGGAAAGTCTGATATCCAACCACAAAAATCAAGAGAAACATGAAAAGGTAAATAAGAAACAGAGGGGAAAGAAAGAAAACTCATAATTTTTTAAATTTGTCTCTTTAAGGGCTTCAATAAGATCTAATTATCTGTATTCCTATGTGGACAAATGCTATATATAATTCTCTGTAGTGAACTCTATTCACTATTATAGTATTCACTATTATAGCAATCAGAAGAATAATTCATAGGGAGAGGACAGAATACTAAATGGTCTAAGATGACATGGGGGGTGGGAAAGAGGGGGTGAATAGTAGGGGACACCAAGAGAAACTTGAGTGAATAAGAAAAATAGGATATTCTATTACACACAAAGAGGGCATGGGAAGAGGAGGGCATAAATACTATTATAAGAAGGAGAGGAAGAGAGCATTAAGAGGTAATATTTAAACCTTACTCTCAGTGTAATCAACCCGGAGAGGGAAGAGTAGCTGTATTATCCATTGGGATAAAAAACTCTATCTAACCCTACTGAGAAAGTCAGAAGGGATAAACCAAGGGGAGCAGGGGAGTGGGGAGGTCAAAAAAGGGAGGGGAGAAGAAGGGGGAAGAAATTCATTAGGCCTTTAAAAATAAAAAGAGGGGAATAACAAGGGAGGGGGTAGAAAGGGAAGTTAATCAAGGGAGGGGAAAAGGGATACCAGCTCAAAGCAAAGCACTGGTTTAGAAGGAAATAGTGTAAGAAGAAGGAGTGGGACTAGGGGAGGATACAAAAATGTCAGTGAATGCACAACTGATAATTGTAACTCTGAATGTGAATGGGATGAACTCGCTCATAAAACGGAAGCAAATAGCAGAGTGGATCAGAAACCGAAATCCTACCATATGTTATCTACAAGAAACACATATGAGGCGGGTAGACATACACAAGTTTAAGGTTAAGGGCTTGAGCAAAATCTTTTGGGCATCAGATGAGAAAAAGAAGGCAAGGGTGGCTACTATGATTTCTGACAAAGCCAAAGTAAAAACAGATAGGCTTAAAAGAAGACAGGGAAGGTCATTACATCCTGATTAAAGGCAGTATAAACAATGAGGAAATAACACTGCTCAATATGTATGCACCAAGTGGTATAGCATCCAAATTCATAAAGGAGAAACTGGCAGAGCTCAAGAAGGAAATAGATAGTAAAATCATAGTAGTGGGAGATCTAAATATTCCTCTTTCAGATCTAGATAAATCAAACCAAAAATAAATAAGAGAGAGGTAAGAGAGATGAATGAAGTCCTAGAAAAATTGGATTTAATTGATATGTGGAAAAAAATAAATAGGGACAAAAAGGAATACACCTTCTTTTCAGCTTCACATGGTACATTCACAAAGACTGACCATGTAATAGGGCATAGAATCATTGCAAACAAATGCAAAAGAGCAGAAATAATAAATGTAACCTTCTCAGATCATTATACAATAAAATAATAATTAGTAAGGGCACCTGGACAGGGAAATCAAAAACCAATTGGAAATTAAATAATATGATTCTCCAAAACCAATTAGTCAAAGAAGAAATCATAGAAACAACAAACAATTTCATTGAAGAGAATGACAATGAGGAGACATCCTACCAAACCCTGTGGGATGCAGCCAAGGCAGTACTCAGGGGGAAATTTATATCCTTGAGTGCATATATTAACAAATTAAGGAGGGCAGAGATTAATGAATTGGGCATGCAACTCAAAAAATTAGAAAGCGAGCAAATTAAAAATCCCCAGATGAAAACTAAATTAAAAATACTAAAAATTAAGGAAGAAATTAATAAAATCAAAAGTAAAAGAACTATTGAATTAATAAATAAGACTAGAAGCTGGTATTTTGAAAAAAACAGATAAAATAGACAAAGTACTGGTCAATCTAATAAAAAAAAGGAAAGAAGAAAATCAAATTGACAGTGTTAAAGATGAAAAGAGAGACCTCACCTCTAATAATAATAAGACATAATAAGAAAAGAAGGAGTTCTACTAAATTTCTTTTATGACACAAATATGGTACTCATTCCAAAAACAAGCAGACCAAAAACTGAGAAAGAAAACTACAAACCAATCTCCTTAATAAACACAGATGCAAAAAATGTTAAATAGAATACTAGCAAAAAGACTCCAGCAAGTGATCACAAGGGTTATTCACTATGATCATGTGGGATTAATACCAGGAATGGAAGGATGGTTCAATATTAGGAAAACCATTCACATAATTGACTATGTCAACAAGCACACCAACAAAAATCACATGATTATCTCAATTGATTGCTGAAAAAGCCTTTGATAAAATACACTATGCATTCCTATTGAAAAACGCTAGAAAGTAAAGGAATAGAAGGGCCTTTCCTAAAAATAATAAACAGTACATATCTAAAACCATCAGCAAGCACCATCTGAAATGGGCACAAATTAGAAGTCTTCCCAATAAAATCAGGAGTGAAACAAGGATGCCCATTATCACCTCTATTATTTAACAATGTGCTAGAAGCACTAACAATGGAATTATAGAAGAAAAAGAAATTGAAGGTATCAAAATAGGCAATGAGGAAACCACGCTATTACTCTTTGCAGATGATCTACTTAAAGAATCCTAGAGAATTAAATAAAAAGCTAGTGGAAAAATCAACAATTTTAGCAAAGTTACAGGATACAAAATAAGCCCACATAAATCTTCAGCATTCCGATATATTTCCAACACATCCCAGCAGCACGAGTTAGAAAGAGAAATCCATTTTAAATCACCCTAGAAAATATAAAATACTTAGGAATCTATCTGACAAGGCAAACACAGAAATTACATGAACACAAGTACAAAACACTTTCCATACAATTAAAACTCGATCTAAACAATTGGAAAAACATTAATTGCTCATGGGCAGGATGAGC
>NC_058132.1:548290547-548305567 GCF_016433145.1 Gracilinanus agilis | reverse complement strand
GGAAGGAAGGAAGGAAGAAAAAGAAAGGAAGGAAGGAAGGGGTAGGAGAAGAACCAGGAAAACAGTATCTTGAAAACCTAGAGAGAAGAAGGTATCAAGAAGAAAGTGATTAACAACACTGAAAGCTAAAGAATGAAATTGAGAAAAAGCCATTGAATTTGGTAATTGAGAGATTATCGGTGATTTCGAGAAAATAGTTCCAGTGAAAGATGAGGTAGAAAGCCAATTTGCAAAGGGTTAAGTAGAGAGAGAAAAGAGAAGAAGTGGAGGCACCTATTGTAGACTTCCTTTGCAATGGGTTGGTAAGGAGGAAGGACAATTCTTCCTTTGACGGGGGTAAAGAAAAAATAGTTACAGAAGGCATTTGAGTGATGGGAGATAAAAAAGAGGGAAAAGAAGGAGTTTGTGGAAAGTTACTATTTGTGAAACATCACATAAGGTTCTCTTCTGATAAGATTGGGAAAGTTGGGGGACAAATTGGAGATTTTGGGAAGCATGGAAATGTTTAGAAGAATTATTTTGAGTGAGATAAGTTGGTAAGAGAAGTAGAGTAGGTTTGCCTACCAGATAGGAGGGAGGGCCTAGTAGAGTTTGTGCAAAATAACTTTTTATTGGATTCAGTCAGAACAGTAGCATGACTTTCTCCATTTATATTAGGTAGTACCAATATAGGAGCAAAAGCAGTGAATGGTAGGTCTCAATGGCTGCAGCTTGGCAGGGACAGTAGAAAGCTTCTCTAGTTACCTTCCTCCCCCCACAAGCCCTCCACATGGTTCTTCTAAAACCTGACCTAGCCCACCCCCCTCCAAAACCCTTGCTTCACCTGGGATTCCCAACCTGCTGATTTTCCAGTCCTTATCCCAAATTGGCTTCCATGCTCTGCTTTGGGGGAGGGGGAATGCTTGGTTTTTTTCTTCCTACCATTCCTTGTGATTATCTTGTCTACATATGCTGGCCATTTGGGACTGATCAAGACTTTGAACTATATACCCTTATGGAGTCATCCACATTGTGCTCAGTAAGTAGGAACTTAAATTGGACCAGAGGTGAATTTTAAACCTCAGACTGCATGGTTTCTTTTAAAAGTCTTTCTATCTTGTATTTTGCTGATTGTTGTTTTATGATTTAATTTTGTTGTTTTACATTGATTTTTTCTGTTACACTGGATCATTTAAGCTAATGAAGTTTTGGCTGCTAGATTAATTCTGTTCATGATTTTATTGCAACTCCCAAATAGTGAACAAATTTATTAGAATTGGTAAAAAGGGTTTTTGACTGCATTGCTTGTAATTTGTTCTTATATTATTGTATTTCCTGATTTCTTTAAGGTTGCAATTTTTTTAGTTTACCTGTATTTCTCTAATTCTGTTATTTGTACTATTTATGAACATCTTAAACATTTTTAAGTTGTAAACAGCCCATAAGTCCTATGCATTACTAAAATTGCCATGCCTTAAGTTTTTATTTGATCTAGATAATTATATACAATCTTGAAGAATATGATTCCTTGAGAATTTAAATTATAATTTTATAAAGGGTCTTTAGAATTGATTTTAGATCCCTAGTAACCTTCCATGTGAATGATAAGGTTTTATATATTTATTATAAAGAATGTTGTCTTAAAGGGGTAGAGGAAATAAATGGTGGATTCCTGCCCAAGCTTTTGTATATTACACAGGAAACCAAGAGAGGTCCTGTATGCTTGATATTTTGTCTCTTTATTTTGGATTGTTTTCTCATCAGAAGGATCTAGAATTCCTGAGGATAACTTAGACCCAGAAGTTGTTTTGTTTTTTTTTTAATCAGATTGCTTTTTTAGGCTCTGCCCCACAATTGCAATGGGGGCAGTAATAGAGTTTGTTAAGAAAACATCTCAGCCAAGGTAGAATGATTTACTATACACGTATACAATTTTTAAACATCATAGCAAGTGGTTTTAATAATGGGTTTGTTTTGCTATTGTCTTTAAATATGTTATTGGAAACTATGGTACTTTATTTGAATGTGCAATATGAATCTGTTATTTTGTAAAAACCATTTAAACTCACAGTTCATGCAAAAGCTAAACAGGAAATGGATCCCATTTTTGGGTGAAAAACCTTTCACTAATTCTAAGATAAATATATATATATACATATATATATATTAAATATTCTTTTATCATTTTTCCTTCTATGTGCAATATAATACTTGAGTTTTTTTATTTTTCCCTTTTTCTCATTTTTGTACTGAAAGTACATATAATCAATGTTAGTCCTCTTTATTTTACAGTAATATAAGTTTAATATAAATATATATTTGCTCTAATATTAATGCATACCCCAAAAGCTTTAGGCTATGGTAACCTGCCAATTATTGGTAAATATTATAGGACTATGATTAATGTCTCTCTGTCTGAATTCAGGAGAAGGGAGCAAAAGAGCCACAAGGTCATGGAGACCTACTGAGAATCTTCAAAGTGCCAAGGAGCAAAAGGTCATGCAGACCATGGATTGAGGAAGTTCTATGCCAATATTGAAGGGCTTGAAACTAGTGTTTGGGGTTGGGGGTTATAGCTTTTCCAACATATGTTAGAGGCCAGACTTTCCCTGAGCATCATTTCCTAGCTGAGTACCTGAAATTGGCTATCATTATGGCTCATCCCTGAGAAGGTACAGGCAAATCAGACCAGGGAAAGACTCTTCCCTTGCACACATATTTGGTCCTATTATTTCTCTTATATATGTAGAATGGCAATTTTCTGTAATCCTGGCTCCTGAATGGGTGATTACAAACTGTTTAAATCACTTTAATTGGGCCTTGATTCAAGGACCTGTTATAAGTTTATTTTTCCTTACCTCTTTCGCACATAAGACTTTGACATTTTACATTTCATTCACAAGTTAATTTTTTCTTTTATTTGGATTTTATTTTTATTTTATTTTTTAAAATTTCTTTTGCCAATTGATTTCATACAACCTGCTGACTCAGCCATGTATCCTTACCTGACCTGGGGGTACCCTCTTCAGGGGAGAATGTGTTATTGATTCTCCTCAGGGGTGTGTGTTAAGTTTTATACTCAGAATGTCTGTATTATAATCTATAATGTGAAATTTAACTCTTTTAAGAGTAATTTCAGGGGAGTATTATAATTCTCCTCAGAAGGGAATACATGTTTTATAATCTATAATGTATAGTTTAAATTCTTGAGAGTAATTTTAGGATAAGAAATTTGCCATGTATCCAGAATCCAGACAACAAACCTGTTTGGAAAAGGCACCATGAGGATTCCTGAAGAACCTTCACTGGATCATGAAGATCCAAATGAACTTTGGGGTACAGTTGATTGAACTATGAGGAGTTAAATGCATTTGTTTTGAATGTACACTCTTATGCCAAAGGGGACTGCCCCTAACTGGCTTTTTGTCAATGTGGCTAGCAATCATTAGTTCATTGTTTTTGTCTTCTTTTCTTTTATCCTCAGTTTTTTGTAATTTAAAAGTTATGTTTACAAGAGTGTTCGAGGAGACCAGACTCTCTGCGCTCTCAGGGGGGAATGTGATATTGGAAATTTGGGGAACCTTGAAATTATTTTGAGGTCTCTGGTCTAAACTTCCTGTAGACATTTCGATCTTATTTCAAACTACATTTCCCATGATTAAGTGGGCTTCGTTATGTGGTAATGTGAGCCAATGTAAAGAGAAGCTTAAATAGAGAGAGCTTGATTGGTATTGTCTCTTTCCTAGGAAGCAGTCAAGGGGAAGGTATGGCAGACTATTTGAATTAGATCTTAGCAGGCACATGGTTTTCTTAATGATCAGTATTGATTACAATAAACCCTTAATACTTTAAATAAACCCTTCTATATCAATTTTGTTTGTAACAATATTCAGCAAAGACTAGTACATCTGTTGTGAAGGCTTGCTGAGCAGTTTACAGGAATTCCTTTTATTGTTTGGTGTCCACCTGTCACCCAACTTTCACCTGTGCTTTCAACAAGCTGTAGCATACCAGCAATCTCAGATCTGATGGTGAGTTAGGAGTGTCTAATGCAGGCATTTGAAGACTTTTCCTGTCAGAAGGGGTGGATGAGATCCATTTTTCCCAGTTGCAGTGATGGCCATGAAAGGAGACATTCTAGAGCACTTAGAGCTTGCTTCAACATTGGAGAGACCAAGGTCATCTACTGAATCCTGAGCCAACCAGTTGTCTTGATTTTAGTCTTCTAGTGACTGGAAGACAGAGTAAGGCTGATAACTTTGTGCAATTCTGCCTCAAATCTGGTTCATCCATGAATCAAAAGGCATCACCAACTATGTCATTTTGGTCCTCTTCCTATAGGAAAGACAATAATCATTAAGCTCTTACTCTGTTCTGAGGACACCCTGGAGAACAATGTAATTCAAAACATGGTCTCAAATCTTGAGTTCACATTCATTGGTAGGGAGATAAGGTGCAAACAATTGAGTAAGTACAAGGTAGATAAAGTATACATCCATTTAGGAGGATTAAGAAAAACCTCTCATAGAAAGAAAGATTAGAGCTGTCCCCTAAATGATGCCAGGGGAACCCAGAGATGAGGATGAGAAAAGAGAGCAGGAATAGGGGCAGTCAGTGAAAAGGAGTAGAATTAGTAGATGGAGTTATATGTGCAAGGAACAGAAAGACAATCAGAGTCTTTAGATCAAAGAGGGAAAAGGAAAGGAGTAATTAAAATAAGAAGTAAAAAGAAAAAGCAAGAAAACTAAAAAACAAAAAAGAATAGGAATAGAGTTTTAGTTTTGATGATCCCGGTGACAGAGGAAGCCACTGGAGTTTATTGAATAGAATGAAGAGGCCTCTTAATACTATATCATAAAGTCCCCAACACAGGAGTTGATGTATTTCTTAGTTCAGAATTTTTTAAAAAAATGGTTTTTGTCCCTTTCTTTTCTCTAAGGAAATAAACTGTTGATACAATCAGAATTTGATTGTAGGCCCTCTAACTCTACCTTCAAGCCCTCAAAAACTGTTTTTATTCTATCAAGCAGTCTCTTCCTTCCAGAAAACAAACAAACAAACATGCAAAATCTGTGAGCTTCTTAAAAATAAAATCTAAAAGCTTTAATTTGTGTAACTTAAAGAACACTACAACTATTGCATTAAGTTTCAAGAATAAGAAGACTTCTTTTTGTAAATGCAAAGTAATGAAAGAGATCATTGAAATTCAGTATATAGCAAATACTGCACATTTGTTCAGTCAAGAACATAGCATTTATATTATAATTATTAATAATAATAACTAGCATTTATTTACATGGAGCTTCAGGCTTTTGCAAAGTGATTTTTATAAATATTATCTAATTTAATCTTACAACTTTAATAAGTAGTTACTATTATTCACATTTTATTGCTGAGAAAATTCAAGGTAGATTAGAGTTAAGCAGAGGCTGCAAAGTGACAGTGAATAGTGGGAAATCCTGAATTTAAATCTGGCCTCTGACACTCACTGGGTATGTGGTGTTGGGCAAGCCAATTAACCTCTGTTATCCTTAATCCACTGGAGAAGGAAATAGCAAACCACTTCAATATCCCTATATCCCCAATCAGAGAACCCCATAAGGAGTCACAAATTGTCAGACACAACTGCAGAACAATAGCTAAATGACTTGCCTAGGGTTACACAGCCAATAAACAATAAATGTCTAACTTGGAATTTGAACTCAAGTCCTCCTGACTCCAGGTCCAGCACTTTATCTGCTGCGTTATCAATCTGAATATGATGAATTTTAAATCTTGACATCATGTGCAGATATAAACTTAAGGCCTCAATAACCATTATCTTAATATGGGAATTATTTTATAGTGATTCTAAGCTTAATTTGAGGCACTTATAAGACTAATTACTTAATTAAGCTTAATTAATTAATAAATTAATTAAACTAAGACAAAACAGACAATATGATGCATTATACACACACACACACACACACATATATATATATATATATAATGCATCATATTTCTGTTATCATCAGCTTGCTCATTTTAGTCTTTCTCCTTAGATTTTTTACTAGCATGGATAACTTTAATAACCAATCCACTTATCTTAATAATTTGGTGGAGGAAGGACTTCACCTGCACTCTAGAGTTAGATAGCTGACAGACTTACCCAAATAATTGGATATTTTTTATTATGAATCATATATTTTTCAAGTAATAGTTTTGATGATTTTTAGGAGAATGAGCATTTGGCTTCAGTGTGGACAGCCTGTTTGATTCCTAGCTCCATCATTTTCTGTTATCTGGTTTTAAACAAATTAAATCAGACGTGTGGTTTCTGGACCCATCACTTTCAGATGTGAGGAAAAAAAGGGATGGCTTTGTGGAAAAGTCACAGGCTTAGAAATCGTAACCTTAATTTACCAATAAGGAAAGTAAGACCTCAAGAAACTGAAAACATTTTCTCAGATGATATAGGTTTTTAGGCAGGATTTAGAACTGGTTGTATGACTTCAATCCCACTAATATTTTCAACATTCTTATGGGTACTACTACTATTGAAGAATTTCAGCAAACATAAATTGGAAGGATTGATATTGGGGAATAGCTCAAATAAACAAATTCACCTAGAATTTGTTTTTATGTGAAACAGAACATCAGTCTAAAGTATGCCGATGATAATAAAGTGCTTTCCTTTTTTTAAGCAGAGATTAGAATCCGAAGCCTTCTCATCTTTTAAAATGGAACTCATTAAAATCACAATTGATGCATAGCTTTCTTGTCCTAATATAATTCTGTGTCCTATGAGTATTGAGGTATACCCAAGTGCCCAATTTCTGGTGTCTATGCAGTCTAATATATTTTTGGACTTGTTTTTAAAATATTCTAAAGTTTTATTCATGCTTTTTTATTTTAATCAATCCCACATATTCTTCCCTCTATGAAAGAATCTCTCACAGCAAAGGGAATCAGTTTAATACAATTGATCAACACTACAACCAGATATTTAAGAGGATTTAGCATTCCATAGACATCGTCCCCCAACTCAGTGACAGGAAGAGGGAAGTGTGTTTAATATACTGTTCTCTGGATCCAAGACTGATCATTGTCTGTAACCATAATTCAGCTATTTGTGCTTATGTAAAAAGAGCTCTGAATAAGCTGCATTTTCTTTGTTAATGCCTTTTTTTCTTTTTTGAGGAATATTTTTATGATTTGAAAACGTCATTACGAAAGCAGGACCTTGTACTTGACAACTGAAGAGCTAGGAAAAGAGTGGTTTTTGATAGCCTTAAACAATTGGCCAATAAATAAACATTTATTAACCACTCACTATATACCATAAAATATGCTAAGTAATTGTGATACAAATGCAAAAATGGTTTCCAGTACAAGGACAGAGTAGCGAAGTTATAATATCCAAAGTGAGTGCAGATTTGTGGGAAATCAGAAATCTAAGGATATGTCAGTCCTATTCTCCTTAACTAGAGGAGTTTCTGGCTCCAACCTCCTACAAAAGAGGCAGAGGATATTGAAAAGGTATAAGTAACAAAGTTGGTTGGCTTTTACAAGATAAGAATTCCCCTTGTTGAGTTTACTGGGGAAATGGTGGGTGGAGAAATCCAAGATGTCCAAAAGGAATGTAGCCATTTTGAATAGATAACCTCTGAGCATGTTGCAATCATTTTTTTCTTATCCTTAGATAGCCATTAGTTTAGGACTCTAAGTACACTGTACTCAGCATAATTTTCATAAGGTCTGTGATGTTGTCAATAGCAATGTGAATGGAAGGTAATTGCCAATGAGATGTGAGCATCAATCAATAAGATAGAGAGCATGATTGCTTAGCTTAGGAGAAATCACAGATTCAACAAGTTTGCTCACTGAAATAAAGGCATAAATAGATTAAGTTGAGGTTCTTACTGAATATTTTGGGAATCTTAATAACCAATACATTACCAATTTTATTTCTGTACTTTTTAATTATTGACTGTTTGCTCTATAGATTATCATTGTCAGATTAAAGGTATTTGAGGGATGAGATAAAACTGATTTGATTGTGATGGCATAGGATGAAACATTAATTGGTTCCTAAAACTGGAAAAAAGGGGAAACAAGGAAAAAAATACAGTAACTTTTACAGTATTATATGATAATTGATTTTGAACTGGAAGACACTTCAGAGACAATCTAATTCAACTCCCTAATTTTATAATTGATGAATACATTTATAAATGGGGGTCTAAGGAGGGAAAGTGACTTATTTGAGGTCAACTAGATAGTAAACATCAGAGGAAATTTTCAAATCTAGTCCTCTGACACTTTTCCTTCTATATGATAATTTTTCTGTCTATAGCAAAAGAAAAGAATTTATGTTCCTTTGAGCTGAAACTGGGATTTACACACACATACAGTTAAATAATTACAAGATAATTTGAGGAGGAAAAACCCAGTAGCATTTGTTCGAATTAGGAAAGATTGTGCATAAAAGGAAATCAGATTCCAATTCAAAACCAAATTCAAACCAGAATTAAAATATTAAAATAAACTTTTATATAACACTTAGACATTTGCAGAGTTCATATTTTTTTTCTCTTTTGAACTTACAAGATGAAGTAGTTGTTACAGTTATTATTATTTCTATTTTGAAGGTAAGGAAACAGAGACTCAGAACTTAAGCAATTTGCTGGTAATTATACAGCTAAGTATCCGAGATAAGAAGTGAACACAGCTATTCATGATTCAAAACATTGCATATAAACTACTCAACCATATTATTTCTTAGAATGAAGCCAAGAAGTAGAGAAGTCTGGAGGGTAGAGGCAGGTATGTGGCTCAGTAGAGAGAGAACCAGGCCTAGAAATGGGAGGTCCTGGATTCAAATTTGATCTCAGATAATAACTAGCTCTTTGACTCTGGGCAAGTCACAACTCCAATTGCTTAGGCTTTAAATCTTGATCATTAGTATGGTTCTAAAAAAGGTGTTTTTTTTTTCTTTAAAGAATTTAGGAAAGTCTAAGATATTGTTCATCATTGTTGCCATTACCAACCCCATTATCTTTTCTTTCTTTTTCTCATTCCTTCCCCATTCCTGGAGGTTTACAAATCCTATTTTTGACAAATACTAATTCTTTTTACCCTCAGCAAATCACATAGCACTCAAAGCAATTGTATTAGTCTCTAAGTTGTAAAGAAATTGCCAACCTGCATTCATAGAGGAAATTTCTTCTATAGCTTATTTAGTCCCTAACCCACTCTACTGAAATTCACTTGGTTATTTAATATTTTAAATCTCACAAAAGACATAATTATGTATACATATGATATTTTATTGCTAAAATAAAGTCATAATGGTCCTCAAATATATATATATACATATATATATATATATTTAAATTAGGTAAATGATAGCATATGAAAATAAACCTGAATAGAAGTAAGAGATATTAACAAAGACAAATAACTAAATAACTAACTGGTAATTTTATAGAAATTTATAAAGCTATTCTTTGATGGTGCCAAGTGATAGAGTATTCTTTCATGGTCCCTTACCTTTAATTCTTTATACCTCAGGCTAAGGGAATGTTAGTCCATGGCTACATGACAGGAAGAGAATATTTCAAAGAAAATGAAATGAAGTATGTGATTCTGGGCAACATGTCATAACACCTGAACTGTAGCCCTCTAATATCTTTTCTTTAACAATAAAGTGCAAATGATGGCAATTTCTCCAATCTAGTCTGTTCTATAATTGTTTAGTAGTCTAGTGTTTGAATATCTAAAAGGGAATAATAATAGCACCTACCTCATGAGAGTTGTTGTGAAGATCAAATGAGATAATGCATGTAAGGTATTTTGCAAATTTTAAAGTGCTATATAAATGTGGTTTCTCCCTTGGCTCTTACTTAAGCCTCTAGCCAATTTGTTTCTTTCCTACATGAAGTCAATAGCCAATAATCACTAACCGTCCATTAAGCATTTTCTATGTGCTGGGCACTAAACCAAGCCCTAGAGCTAACAAAAATGGCAAAAAAGCCTAATCTCTGCTGTCAAGGAACTCACAATCAAATGTGGAAGAGAACACACAAAAAAAGGAGCTGAAAAAGAGAGTACCTATAAATAAGTGGTGCAGGTAGGGAAATAGGAGGACACTCCCTATGGCACTCTCATTAAATAAAAGGTGAGACAGGAACTCTATAATGTCCACCCCAGTCCCTCTCCAATCTAAAGGAGGGGGTAGCCACAGAGGCAGGGCTTATTGAAGAGGTATGAGTTTCTGAGTTGTTATCTGGTTGGATGATGAGATTTTGTAGGTCAAGAGGTCTAAGTAAGGAGCAACTTAAAGCATATTTGTGAAAAATGAGAATCTGGAGCAAAATTTTTGTGATTTTTAAAAATAGGTGAAAATAGTGATAGAAAATGTGTCATTCTCAGCAACAGACAAAATATCAAATACAATATTTATCGCATGCTAATTACAAATCTTTTAATACTGTCTCTAGTACAAGTAAACTGGGTTTGAGCCACAGAAAACAAATTTTCTTCTCAATGATGCTGTTCTAGTTTGGTGTCAGCTGATGTCTATATGTGGAACAATGAGTTATCAACCCACAAGGAAGGTTTGTTTACCTGTGAATTAACTGGTGATTTTATTTTTAGAAAGGACAAACCCAGGACACTCACTATTCTATGACATTTGGATAACGCTCCATTTTCAAAGTGGAGATAAAGGCTTTAGATTCATTTGTTTTTGTTGGTGTTATCAGGCTTCCTTCCATATATGTTAAACAAATACAGGAGCTTTGAAAGTCACCCGTGTTTAACAGAGATGGCCATAACACAAGATTACTGCTATTATCTTTAATCTGGATTTTATAATGAGAGAAGGGGAAACAACTCATTTTTAAACAACTATTATTAATAAAGAGAAAGAAGATAAAGCCACAGCCATATTATAATGAAATGTCATGTGAACCAGTATATAAATATATCTCATGCTGAGAGTCTTTCAGAGCATGACATCAACTCCCTCAGGTTAACCAAAGTTATTAAGTATGGCATGTTTGCACAAATACTGTGATGAGGCAAAAAAAAGACAAAGGTAATCAGTTTGATTTACCATGTGAGCAAATTTTGGAGCTCCATACATAGCAAATTGAATGAGGTGTCAGTTATTAATGACCAAAACTTAAAGGGAGGTCAGTGACTAGAGAAAACAATGACCAAGAAGAACTAAGAAACCCAGGCTATTGAGAAAGAAGGAATTACATTTTAGAAATTAAAGTGAAGACCTAATATATTTGTATTCTCATGGAGTCCCTGACCCACAGTTTTAGCCTTTTCTTTTTTATGAGTATGTGTTGTTGGTTTAAAGAGCATTTCACCAGAAGCAACATAATGAAGCTGTTCACACCTTTAGATTTGATGCTGTATCAAAATATCCCCCATAAGCTCTGTTTTCAGAATTGTTCATTCAGTGGTAAACATGTGCCTAGTGGTAATTTATTAATGCAAAAGTCAAATCCTCAAAGCACTCTTTAAAATAAAATCGAATCTGGTTGCTGCCATGTTTCAAACAGAACAGAACATATGTTATTGATAACACTTGAGAGAAACAATGCAAAGCACGCTACATAAATATTTGCTTTTAAAGGCACATCTCACAAAAGATATTAAGCAGTAATGGAAACTAATGATGGTAATCATGCTGTATTAGCAAAAATGTTTTTGAGTTGCTAGATTTCTGCTGCTCTGGAGAAATTGCATCTTTCCCCAGCCAATACAGTCCTAGGTAGAGAAAATTAGTAAGAAGTTGAATTCGGAGTACCTTTGTGATTTTGGACAATTGAGGAAGCCTTTCTAGGCTTGAGTTCCTTATCAGCAAAGTGAGGAGATAGGATTAAATCTCTAAGGTACTTTGCCCAACATAATGCATCCATCTGTCTATTGTATTGTTGTATGTGAAAATTATCTCTGGATATTGCTTTAATTTTTTTTTTTACTTTTATTTCTGAATTCTCTATCTTCCTTCATCACTTTCACACACCCATATATACACACACATAAAACCATGCAAAACAAATTCCCAACTTAGCCATGTCAAAAATGAAAGAAAAATAAAGGAAAAAAGAAAATATGTTCTAACTTGTACTCTGAATTTATCAGTTCTTTTTCTAGAAGTAGATAGAATGCTTCATCTTCAAGTTGTGGATGTCATGGATGTGGATGTTATTGAAGTTGAGAATGATCACTGGTTTGATCAGAGTTAGTTACTTCAAAAGTTATCTTCAAAGTTCTGTATTTTTAGCTTATATATGACTTGTTCTCCTGGTTTTTCTTGCTTTGCTTATATAAGATTAAAATTAATACCCAATAACTCCAAGTATTATATTTTTATGAGATTTATTAATAATCACTTGAAGTAGAGGAAATAAAAAGACAAAAGTAAAAGCCTGAGCAAAGGCAGCTTTCCCAGCTGTGTTCACAGGAAAAAACAGAGAAGAGAATGGGGTTCCAGAACCTTTTTCTCCAAAATGTAAGGATGTAACATAAGGACAAAGTAGCAATCTGGGAAAAGGAGTCCTGGGGTACAAAATTCTAATTGCACACTTCGCTTTCTATTAGTTCATACAAGTCTTTCCTGTTTTTTTCTAAAATCATCTGCTTCATTTTTTCTTACAGTATATTTTCACAAACCACAACTTGTTTAAATATTTCCCATGGCCATCCCTTCAGTTCACAGTTCTTTGCTGATTTGTTGCATAATGAACAATGCTTAATATATATTTATTTCTATTATGTACTTATTTCATATATTTTCTATACTCTTATCTATGTTTTAGATAAAATGACATGAAGCCAGGGATCAAAATAAGGTATTCAAATGAAAGGGCAATGATGTCTTTTATTCCCATAATGAGAAAAAAATTTCCCCTAAAAATAATGTTGTGTTTCAAAATTGAATCTCAAAATATATTTACTTTTAAAAGAAATATAGTCAATTTAGTATGGGTGGCACAAACATTGACATGCTGGTAGCATTGTGCTTCAAAAGAGATCTATGATAAAATTTATTTCAAAACATAGGAAGTAACAAAACCATTACAGCTAAGTCAGTGAGGGCAAAAGGGTTTTATTTTTTAATAAAACAAATTATACATATTTAAGGAAATGATCCACCTCTTTCTGTGTAGGTTATTTAATTCCTTAGTCAACAACCTCTTTATAATCAAGAGTAGCTACCACTGGTCAGCAAAGCTTTGTAACTTAATTGAAAATTTAGTGTACGAGGCTAAATAACTAAAGGGGAAGGGAATTTGAGGCAGATTCATTTTTATGAAATGGCATATTTTAAAGTGTTACAAACAATATACTTTTTTTAGGCTATCTTTTTTATCCTTCAATTCTGAAGTTGAAGTAGGATCCTGGACCCCACCTTATACATTTTGATATGTCTTTCAGTGCCTAGCATTGTGTAGATTCATTCCTTATATAGTGCAGTGTGCAAGTTTGTTGAATAAGGATAGATAATTATGTTAATATCATTAGTTTTTTTTTCATTTAACAAAAGCAAAACTCATCTTAATGAATATTTATAATATTACTATCAATTTTCTTAAGTAACCACCCCACTTTTGACTAAGTAACCTTGGTTTATTAAAATATTTAATTTAAAAAGTTCCATCTAACTAGTATGTTATTAGTAAAGGTACAAAATAAAAAGATCTAAAATATGAAAATCATAAAAGGTGGTGACATAAATCTCTATATAGACATGGATGTGATTTCTGAATATATGCTAAAATCAGGAGCTAGATGAATCAGTTGTAACCTAACTAAATAAAATTCACAAGTTACAAAATTTTTCCAACCAAAGCAACAACATAAGTAGCATTGATATAGCTTTTAAATTTTAGGAAGTATGGAGTAGCTAGATGGCTTAGTGGTTTGAAAGTCAGGCCAAGAGATAGGAAGTCCTGGGTTCAAATTTGGACTCAGATACTTTCTTCCTATATGACCTTGCACCAGGCACTTAACCACCGTTGCTTATCTCTTATCACTCTTCTGCCTTGAAACCAATACACAGATTGACTCTAAGATTGAAGGTAAGAATTAAAAAATAAATAAGTTTATGCAAGTGCTTTACAAATATCATCTCATTTAATATGGTGACATTAATTTTTACCTAGGCTAACACTTCTACATGCTTAAGTGATCTCATCCCATCACTAACAACAAATTACTCCTTCTGTCATCTATGCTGTATCAATTATTTTCTTCTTTTTCTTAAAAAAATTCTTACCTCATTCTTGGAATTAACAGTTAAGTATTAATTTCAAGGCAGAAGAATAGTAAGGGCTAGACAACTGGAGTTAAGTGACTTGCCTAGAGTCACACAGCTAGGAAGTTTCTGAGGACAGATTTGAACCCAGCACTTCCTTTCTCCAAGCCTGTCTATCTACTGAACCACCTAACTGCCCTTCTATTATTGCTTAGTTTTAGTACTTTCCTGTCTGTGGGCAAATTCCCTACATGTTTCTTCACTCCAAACTTCTTTAGGAGTGACCGGAGTCAGGAATCTCCATAGCGTGCTATTGTAGTATTCCAGGTATGAGGTGAGGAGAAAAAGCACCAGTGTGGTACCAATGTTAGAGGAGAGAAAGAGGCCAATATAAGACATGTTAAGAATATAAAATAGGGCAGCTGGGTAGCTCAGTGAATTGAGAGTCAGGCCTAGAGACGGGAGGTCCTAGGTTCAAATCTGGTCTCAGACACTTCCCAGCTGTGTGACCCTAGGCAAGTCACTTGACCCCCATTGCCCACCCTTACCACTCTACCAAGGAGCCAATACACAGAAGTTAAGGGTTTTGAAAAAAAGAATGTAAAATAAAGGACTTGGCAATTAGAAGGGAAGCAACAAACTGGAAAAAAAATTATAAAAAAACTCTCTGAAAAAGGTCTAATTTCTCAAATATATAGAGAACTAAGGCAAATTGTACAAGAAATCAAGCTATTCCCCAATTGACAAATGGTCAAAGTATGTATATATATATATATAT
>NC_058132.1:548271420-548290047 GCF_016433145.1 Gracilinanus agilis | reverse complement strand
ATATTTACATATATATATATGTATATATGTTGTTTTGCCATTTTTCAGGCATATCTGACAATTTATTACCCAATTTGTGATTTTCTTGTTTAAGATACTGGAGTGATTTGCCATTTCCTTCTCCAGTTCATTTTACAGATGAGGGACTGAGGCAAATTGGTTTAAGTAATTCACCCAGGATCATGCAGCTAGTAAGTTTCTGAGGCCAAATTTGAACTCACTCAATTCACAGTGCTACGTCACTGTATGGTCAGACAAATGAGTTGTTAGGAAAAAACCAAAATTAATTCTAAATTAGAAAAGAAAATAAAAATACAATAAGATGGATGAGGATTATGATGATTATGATGAAGATGATGATGATGGCAATGATGATAATAGTACAAAATGCAATTTAGCAAATTTCAATCTGACCAATTTAAACAAGTTATTAATGCTAAAAATAGAGAATGAATCAAAGAACAGATATCAAAAGTATAAATAGAATAAATAATTGAAATTATAATGAAACCATAAAAATCAAAAAGAGCATTATATGTCAGTAGAGGAGTCATGGCAAACAAGAATATCTGGTAAGAATATAAAATTGCTTCTAAATAGTCACAGTAGATTTCTAGCATATTTTTTTCCCAAACATTTATTAATATTCATTTTTAACATGGTTACATGATTCATGCTCCTCCTTTCCCCTTCAACCCCGCACTCCCCCCACCCATGGCCATTGCACATTTCCACTATTTTTGTCATGTGTCCTTGATCAAGACCAGTTTCCAAATTGTTGGTAGCTGCATTGGTGTGGTAGTTTCTAGTCCATACCCTCAATCATGTCCACCCCAACCCATGCGTTCAAGCAGTTGTTTTTCTTATATGTTTCCTCTCCTGCAGTCCTTCCTCTGAATGTGGGTAGCATCTTTACCATAAATCCCTCAGAATTGTCCTGGGTCACTGTATTGCTGCTGGTACAGAGGTCCATTACATTCAATTTTACCATAGTATATCAGTCTCTGTGTATAGAGTTCTTCTGGCTCTGCTCCTTTCGCTCTGCATCAGTTCCCGGAGGTCTCCCCAGTTCGCCTGGAACTCCTCCAGTTTATTATTCCTTTTAGCACAATATTATTCCATCACCCGCATATACCACAGTTTGTTCAGCCATTCCCCAATTGAAGGACATACCCTCCTTTTCCAGTTTGTTGCCACCACAAAAACCACAGCTATAAATATTTTCGTGCAAGTCTGTTTATCTATGATCTCTTTGGGGTACAAACCCAACAATGGTATGGCTGGATCAAAGGGCAGGCATTCTTTTGTAGCCCTTTGAGCATGATTCCAAATTGCCAGCCAGAATGGCTGGATCAGTTCACAACTCCACCAGCAATGCATTCATGTCCCAATTTTGCCACATCCCCTCCAGCATTCATTACTCTCCCCTTCTTTCATTTTAGCCAATCTGCTAGGTGTGAGGTGATACCTCAGAGCTGTTTTGATTTGCATTTCTCTAATTATTAGAGATTTGGAACACTTTCTCATGTACTTATTGATACTTTTGATTTCTTTACCTGAAAATTGCCTAATCATGTCTCTTGCCCTTTTATCAATTGGGGAATGGCTTGATTTTTTATACAATTGCTTTAACTCCTTGTATATTTGAGTAATTAGACCCCTGACAGAGTTTTTCGTTATAAAGATTTTTTCCCAATTTGTTGTTTCCCTTCTGATTTTGACTACATTGTTTTTGTTTGTACAAAACCTTTTTAGTTTAATATAATCAAAACCATTTAATTTACATTTTGTAATTTTCTCTAACTCTTGCTTGGTTTTAAAGTCTTTCCTTTCCCACAGGTCTGACAAGTAAACTATTCTGTGTTCACTTAATTTGTTTTTAGTTTCCCTCTTTATATTCAAGTCATTCACCCATTCTGAATTTATCTTGGTGTAGGGTGTGAGATGTTGATCTAGACCTAATCTCTCCCATATTGTTTTCCAAATTTCCCAGCAGTTTTTGTCAAATAGTGGATTCATGTCCCAAAAGTTGGGCTCTTTGGGTTTCTCATACACTGTCTTGCTGATGTCATTTACCCCAAGTCTATTCCACTGATCCTCCTCTCTATCTCTTAACCAGTACCATATTGTTTTGATGACTGCTGCTTTATAGTATAGTTTAATATCTGGTACTGCTAGGCCCCCTTCCTTCACATTTTTTTTCATTATTTCCCTTGATATTCTTGATCTTTTGTTATTTCAAATGAAATTTGTTATAGTTTTTTTCTAATTCAGTAAAGAAGTTTTTTGGTAGATTGATAGGTATGGCGCTAAATAGGTAAATTAATTTGGGTAGAATTGTCTTTTTTATTATGTTAGCTCATCCTACCCATGAGCAATCAATGGCTTTCCAATTGTTTAGATCCAGTTTTATTTGTTTGGAAAGTGTTTTGTAGTTGTTTTCATATAATTGCTATGTTTGTTTCTGTAGATAGATTCCAAAGGATTTTTTTTTAATTTTTTTTTAATATTTGTTTTAAACCCTTAACTTCTGTGTATTGGTTCCTTGGTAGAAGAGTGGTAAGGGTGGGCAATGGGGGTCAAGTGACTTGCCCAGGGTCACACAGCTGGGAAGTGTCTGAGGTCAGATTTGAACCTAGGACCTCCCGTCTCTAGGCCTGGCTCTCAATCCACTGAGCTACCCAGCTGCCCCCAGATTCCTAAGGATTTTATATTGTCTAGGGTAATTTTAAATGGTGTTTCTCTTTCTACTTCTTGCTGCTCTAGTGTGTTGGAAGTGTATAGAAATGCTGATGATTTATGTGCATTTATTTTGTATCCTGCAACTTTGCTAAAGTTGTTGATTATTTCTACAAGCTTCTTAGTTGATTCTCTAGGATTTTTTAAGTAGACCATCATATCATCTGCAAAGAGTGATAGCTTAGTCTCCTCCTTGCCTATTTTGATACCTTCAATTTCTTTTTCTTCTCTAATTAGTACTGCTACTGTTTCTAGTACTATGTTGAATAATAGAGGTGATAATGGGCATCCCTGTTTTACTCCTTATCTTATTGAGAAGGCTTCTAATTTATCCCCATTGAATATGATGTTTGTTTATGGTTTTAGGTATATACTGTTTATTATTTTTAAGAAAGGTCCTTCTATTCCTATACTTTCCAGTGTTTTCAATAGGAATGGATGCTGTATTTTGTCAAAGGCTTTTTCAGCATCTATTGAGATAATCATGTGATTTTTGTTTCTTAGACTGTTGATATGGTCAGTTATGTGGATGGTTTTCCTAATATTGAACCAACCTTGCATTCCTTGTATAAATCCCACTTGATCATGGTGGATGATCTTCTTAATTACTTGCTGGAGTCTCTTTGCTAGTATCTATTTAAGGTTTTTGCATCTATGTTCATTAGGGAGATTGGTCTGTAGTTTTCTTTCTCTGTTTTTGATCTCCCTGGCTTTGGAATCAGTATCATATTTGTGTCATAAAAGGAATTTGGTAGGACTCCTTCTTTGTCTATCATATCAAATAATTTGTATAGTATTGGGATTAGTTGCTCTTTGAATGTCTGATATAATTCACTTGTGAATCCATCAGGTCCTGGCGATTTTTGCTTAGGGAGTTCTTTGATGGCTTGTTCAATTTCTTTTTCTGATATGGGATTATTTAGGTATTCTATTTCTTCTGCTGTTAATCTAGGCAGTTTATATTTTTGTAAATATTCATCCATATCTCCTCGATTGCTATATTTATTGCCATATAATTGGGCAAAATAGTTTTTAATGATTGCCTTAATTTCCCCTTCATTAGAAGTCAGGTCTCCCTTTTCATCTTTGATACTATCAATTTGGTTTTCTTCTTTCCTTTTTTTATTAGATTGACCAGTACTTTGTCTATTTTATCTGTTTTTTCAAAGTACAAGTTTCTAGTCTTATTCATTAATTCAATAGTTCTTTTACTTTCAATTTTATTAATTTCTCCCTTGATTTTTAGTATTTCTAATTTAGTTTTCATCTGGGGATTTTTAATTTGCTCGCTTTCTAATTTTTTGAGTTGCATACCCATTTCATTAATCTCTGCCCTCCTTAGTTTGTTAATATATGCACTCAAGGATATAAATTTCCCCCTGAGTACTGCCTTAGCCGCATCCCACAGAGTTTGGTAGGATGTCTCATCATTGTCATTTTCTTCAATGAAATTATTGATTGTTTCTATGATTCCTTCTTTGACAAATTGGTTTTGGAGAATCATATTATTTAATTTCCAATTAGTATTTGATTTTCCTGTACAGGTGCACATACTAATTATTATTTTTATTGCATTATGATCTGAGAAGGTTACATTTATTATTTCTGCTCTTTTGCATTTGTTTGCAATCATTCTATGCCCTATAACATGGTCAATCTTTGTGAATGTGCCATGTGCAGCTGAAAAGAAGGTGTATTCCTTTTTGTCCCTATTTATTTTTCTCCACATATCAATTAAATCTAATTTTTCTAGGACTTCATTCACCTCTCTTAACTCTTTCTTATTTATTTTTCAGTTTGATTTATATAGATCTGACAGAGGAATATTTAGATCTCCCACTAGTATGGTTTTACTATCTATTTCCTTCTTGAGCTCTGCCAGTTTTTCCTTTATGAATTTGGGTGCTATGCCACTTGGTGCATACATATTGAACAGTGTTATTTCCTCATTGTTTATACTGCCTTTAATCAGGATGTAATGATCTTCCCTGTCTTTTTTAATCATATCTATTTTTACTTTGGCTTTGTCAGAAATCATAATAGCCACTCCTGCCTTCTTTTTCTCATTTGACCCCCAAAAGATTTTGCTCAAACCCTGAACCTTAAACTTGTGTATGTCCACCCACCTCATATGTGTTTCTTGTAGACAACATATGGTGGGATTTTGGTTTCTAATCCACTCTGCTATTTGCTTCCGTTTCATGAGTGAGTTCATCCCATTCACATTCAGAGTTATAATCATCAGTTGTGCATTTGCTGACATTTTCAAATCCTCCCCCATTCCTACCCCCTTTTTCATTATACTTTTTTCCCTTTAAACCAGTGGTTTGCTATTGAGCCGCTATCCCTTATCGCCTCCCTTGATTAACTTCCCTTTCTACCCCCTCCCTTATTTTCCCCCTCTTTTTGTTTTTAAAGGCCTTATGAATTCCTTCCCCCTTCTCCCCTCCCTTTTTTTGTCCTCCCTACTCCCCTGCTCCCCTTGGTTTATCCCTTCTAACTTTCTCAGAAGGGTTTGACAAGAGTTTTATGTCCCAATGGATAGTATAGCTGCTCTTCCCTCTCCAGGTTGATTATACTAAGAGTAAGGTTTGATTATTACCTCTTAATGCTCTCTTCCTCTCCTTCTTATAATAGTATTTGTCCCCTCTCCCTCCCATGCCCTCTTTGTGTGTAATAGAATATCCTATTTTTCTTATTCACTCAAGTTTCTCTTGGTGTCCCCTGCTATTCACCCCCTCTTTCCCATCCCCATGCCATCTTAGATTATTTAGTCTTCCACCCTCACCCTGTGAATTATTCTTCTGATTACTATAATAGTGAATACTATAATAGTGAATAGAATTCACTATAGAGAATTATACATAACATTTCTCTATATAGGAATACAGATAATTAGATCTCACTGAGGCCCTTAAAAAGGCAAATTTAAAAATTATAAGTTTTCTTTCTTTCCCCTCTGTATCTTATTTACCTTTTCATGTTTCTCTCGATTTTTGTGGTTGGATATCAAACTTTCCATTTAGCCCTGGTCTTTTCTGTGCGAATACCTGGAATTCTTCAATTTTGTTGAATGCCCATACTTTCCCCTGGAAATATATAGTCAATTTTGATGGGTAGTTGATCCGTGGTTGCAGGCCCAGCTCTCTTGCCTTTCTGAATATCGTATTCCAAGCCTTACGGTCTTTTAGCGTGGAGGCTGCCAGATCTTGTGTGATCCTGATTGGTGCTCCTTGATATTTGAATTGTTTCTTTCTGGCTTCTTGTAAGATTTTTTCTTTTGCTTGGAATCTCTTGAACTTGGCAATTATATTTCTGGGTTTTTTCTTTTTTTGATCAAATGTCGCAGGTGTTCTATGAATCCTTTCAATGTCTATATTGCCCTCTTGTTGTAGGACTTCAGGGCAATTTTGCTGAATTATTTCTGTTAGTATGGAGTCCAGGTTTCTATTAATTTCTGCCTTTTCTGGAAGACCAATTACTCTCAAATTGTCTCTTCTAGACTGGTTTTCTTGGTCTGTCACTCTCTCATTGAGATATTTCATGTTTCCTTCTATTTTATCAGTCGTTTGACTTTGTTTTATTTGTTCTTGTTGTCTTGAGAGATCATTAGCTTCTAATTGCTCATTTCTAGCCTTTAGGGACTGGTTTTCGGCTCTAAACTTTTTGTTTTCAGCTATGAACTTTTCAACAAGTCTCAGCGAGCTGCTTCCACAGTCGTATGGCCGTCTGCACTGGTTCCCCACTCAGGGTTTCAGAGCTTTAGCTCATGCCTGTGTCTGCCTCCACCCAGGCCTCCACCTGTGCCTGTGCTCTCAGCCAGCGCTCTGCACCCTGCATCCGCTCCCAGCGTCCTGCTCTCGCGCTCAAATTCCGCGTGCCCTCGCTAGCTTCCTGGGGTCCCAAATCCCGCAGCTCTCAGGAACAGGCCCTGGAGCTGCCAATGACTCAAAGGGTGCCCGAAACTTGCTCCACCTCTTCCTAGCTGGCCTAGGCGCTATAGGTATTGTGTGTGGAGGGGTGGGGGTGAGGTTGTTGCTCAGCCCATGATTTAGTGAGAGCTGTTTCACCCCTTTATAGCATGGAAATGCCTCGATTCCACGTACCTTCCACGCCGTGTCCTGTTGTGGGGTTCCTCCGTTCGTCTGGACTTGTTTTTATGTCCCCTTGAGGAGTTTTGTGTGTTTCGGTCAGGAGAGGTTAAGAGCTGCTTCTTACTCTGCTGCCATCTTAACTCGGAACCTCTAGTATGTTTTGCAAATAAAATATTCCACTAAATCAAATTCTTTCCCGTAGTACATCATAGAAAAAATGTCCAGTAACCTAGAAGATAGTATTAAAATTACTACATCACAAGTCAGGGTTAAAATTAGCATAGTTTCATTAGTATATATGCCATGATAGAAAGATTAATTCATTGATACTTTTTCTCCATCAGCCAAGTGAGCTCTTAATGCAGAATCACACATTCAAGGGGCCTCTCAAAGACAATTCAAAAAGGGAAAGAAAAATAAATAAATTACATTATGATAATCCTTCTAGAAATATAAAACATATATAGAACTAGGGTTATCCTTTTGCCTCCCACTTGGCTACACCTTTTTTCTGTTCTAAGACCCCAATATTCAGGACAGAAATGGTAGTAATTCTGGATGCTATTTAACCAAAGACAGTTTGAAAGTTAAATGCATATTTAACAGAAAATCAACAAGGACTGTAGTCATCAAGAATCTATTACATTGCTTCCTTTCCTTCTTCTTCTTCTTCTTCCATCTTCCCTTACCATGCCCCATTATATGTATTCTACAAGGCAAAGGTTCCAAAAATATTCAGTTAAAAGATTATTTGAACTAAAGCCAAGTGAGGTAGAAAAACATCCAGGGATTGAATAATTCACTACTGAGTATATTACTCTCAGATATCAAAGACAAACTGACTACTGTTTCTATAGTGTTAAGATATTTGTCCAATGAAAAATGACTTACATTTATTACTGGACCAAATTAAATCTGTTAACTTCACTATTCTTACTTGTAAAGAAAATAAGGAGTGTAAAGACATTTGTGGCTGGATTGAGAGAATCACATGTGCAGCCTGGGGAGACAAGTAAAGGCTGTTGGAAGGCATATTAATCCTCTGATAAGGCTTCCTCTAAGTATTTATAACATAACATACCTTCATTCCTTATCAAACCAAGCATTTTAAAATAAGATATTAGACATTCACATGTAGACATCCTTTAAAACAATTTGCCCAAGTGTTTATTCACTCCCAAAATATTTGTTGAATGTCTACCATATTCAAGGCAGTATTTGCTAAATGACGTGGGAACACAAAGAATATGACATAATTTCTTTTCTCAAAGAAAATCACAGCCTGTTTTTTACTCTTTGCCACGGGGTCTTTTTGAAATCCTCCATTCTTCCAAGAATAGAGGAGACAATTTAATTTAATGGAACTGATTGTTTTTTAAAGGAAAACAACATAGGATATTATTCATATTTCATTTCTTCTTTGTTCAGAATGCTTCAATTGTTATAGTTATTCACAAGCAGAGAGGGAAAAAGAAGCAAACCTCCATAGTGATTGGCAGCCATTCAGGAATATTTCAAGTTGCTGCTACATTTCGTGGTTAAGGATTTTTCTTGACATGACTTAAATAGGAGTTTGTTTTATGGTATGCAATATGCTGAGGAAGATTCTTCGGAGTCCTGAAATATTCATGTTTTTGATCCATTACAATTACTCCCCTGTGCCTACTCTGTTTTTGCAAGAACAAAATAAAAAGTAGTTATTCAAGTATCAGCAGTATTGGGACCTTTTAAAGTGAACTTTATAAAGTAGGATTTTGGATACACTTCTTATTTGTGAAAGGTGCATTACTCAATGAAGTATGTACATGTGTTTACTTCAGCAGTTCACATATTGGAAATGAATAATGTGCAATTCTCAAATTAACAAATTTATCTCTTGTTTTTATGGGTATTTAATTAGAGAAATTAGGAAAAATCCATATGAAGTTACTGAAACATATAATCATATATCCAAATTGTTATAGGTAAATAATAATTATATCTAGCATTTATTTGATGCTTTATTTTTTTCTAATAATTTTACCAATATTATTTTATCTTCACAACAATCCTGGGAGGTAGGGGCCAGTAATTTCAACATTTTACAAACAAGGAAATAAATATAAAAGAGAGTAAGTGACTTACCCAAGACCACGTAGAATTTGTGAATATCAGGAGCAGTACTTTAACTCAGAACTTCTTGACTTCAAGTTCCTTTTAGCTGCTTAAGGAGTTAAAGAAGCAAGTTTTATAAAAGAACATCTTTCCTATTGTGAAGATGTGATTGATTTTCCCCTTGCCTAATTTTAAATTTAATCAACCAAAAGTGTAGACACCCCTACTTAACATTAAGTAGGGGAGGTTCTTAAGCCACTGGCTAAAGTGGGTGAAAACTGAAAAATGACTGACCACCCCCTGGGCAGTGCTAAGTAAATTTAAAGACTGAAATTGGTCCCCATAAAGTGGAGGAAGGAACTGAAAGTGAGGTAAAAAAAAAAAGAATGTAAAATGTAATGAACTTCCTGTGCAAAAGGTCTTCATCCTGAATTTTCAGGTTGGAGGAACTTGGACTGGGCCCGCGACTTATAACTATGACTTGGACCTGGGACTATGGTTCTTGGACTACTTCTGATAAGATGCTTGGGTGAGCGAAAAGCTGACCCTCCTTTCCTGGCCTCTGGAGAGATTTGTTCCGGAGAGGCTGCCTCTTCTAGTAGGCCATGTGGATTGAATACTTGTTTAATTCCAGCTGAGGGGTTAATGAGACCTACCTGGGTTGAGCCAGGGACCAGAGCAACATTAGGGTGATAAGCTAGACATTTACTCTATTCTCTTTAAATTCTTCTACTTTCACTTTTTCCACCTCTTTGTAAATAAAACTATTTAAAGTCAATTTGACTTGAGCTATAATATTTTTATATCTATGACCACAGTATTACCTTAAAATTCTCATATATTTAGTCCAAGCACAAAAATTTAATTCCTTACCCTTTTTCCTATGTAGATGAAAGTTACTAAATTCCAAAGCTGGACAGATTCTTAGAAGTATCATCAATTTTCAAAGTTAGAAGGGCCCTTAGAGATCATGCAGTCCAATCCATAAAATATAATGATATACGGTGATAGTTTCATTGATCTTGGTTCCTTAAATTGGTGTTGAATCATATGAAAAAATATCCTTTCCACATAATAAGCCTTTCAGAATTGGAAAACAGCAATTATCTTTCCAATATAAATTATCTAAAGATATGTCCTTAGTTCTTTCAATCTCTTTCATCTATCATTTTGAGTTCTTTCAACATCCTATTCAATCTACTTCAGTTGAACATCAGATTAGCAGAGCCTTTCCTAAAATGTGGCTCCCTGAAATTGGCAAAAGCAACTAGTTATGACTGTGGCTGGAATGAGGAGAACTGGGTTAAAATCCTTACCAGCTCTGTCATCCTAGGCACTTCACTAAACTGATATCAAAGCTCAGTTCCTTCATTTGTAAAAAAAGGAATAACTGCATCTATCTCATAATGTTACAATGAGGATCAACTGAAGCAATATATGTAAAGTGTTTGTAAACTTTAACTACTTATAGTATTACTATTCTAAGGCTGCACTTACATTATTTTAGTTTTGTCATATTGTTTAGTAAGTGTAGTAGTAGAAGTAGTAAAAATAGTAGAAGTCGTAGTAGTAGTAGTAGTAGTAGTAGTAGTAGTAGTAGTAGTAGTAGTAGTAGTAGTAGTAGTAGTAGTAGTAGTAGTAGTAGTAGTAGAAGTAGTATAGTGAAAATGTTGACTTTGGTTCCTAAGGGGCACCTTTTTTATTAATAGAATTTATTTTAAATTGCCTCAGGTCTTCCCTCCCCTCTCCAAATCACAAAAGGTATCATCTGGGAGGCAGATATGGATATACAAGTTATATTTCTCATGTTTCCATTTTTAGTTCATCCTCTGGAAGTAACATTTACAAATTTTTCTTCCCATATTAGTTCTGTAGCTATCTATAATATTCTCTTGTTTTTTCTCATTTTGTTGTCAATTACTTCTTTCTAGGATTTTTTTAGCCTGCTCATTTTTTTTCTAGTGGCACAGTAATATTCTGTCACAATCACATACCATAATTTATTTAGTCATTTCTCAGTTTATAAGCATCTCCTTAATTTCCAGTTCTTTGCCATTACAAAGTGTGCTGGTATAAATATTTGGAAACATATAAGTTATTTTCTTTTTTCCCTTTTCTCCTTGGAAAACAGACCTAGCAATAATATTATTGTTTGGTCTAAAGGTATGCACAGTTTTATAACTCTGTTTATAATTACACATTCCTCTTCAAAGTGTTTGTTTCTGTTGATAATCCACCAAAATTGTGTTAGTACCTCCATTTTTTCTACATCCCCTCTGATTTATGTCATTTTAACCAATCTGATGAGTTTAAGATGATATCTGAAAATTCTTTGGGTTTACATTTCTCTAATCAGTAGATAAGGGAAATCTTTAAATTGGCATAGATCTCACTGATTATTTTATCATATCCCAATCAGTTCTAGACATAGTAGACTTTTTGACCCAAGACAGTAGCAATTGCAACAGTAGTGGAGTATTCCAAGTTCTACTACTGTCTCAGCTGCTGTTATTTTTTTTCTCTGGTATTTCTTTAACTCAGACCTAGAGATCTATTATCATTGGTACATAGAACTTGCACAAGCTTTTACTTATGTGGCTCCAGGAGAATTAAAAGGCAAAGCCTACTATATTTCGTATTTTTATAAAAGGAACAAGATCTCCCGAGCATTACCTGTATTATTTGTCTCATTAGCAAGTTTAATTTTGAGAGCTCTGGAATCTAACCTTTGATCCTTACACAAATTACTACCATGACCACCATCACACAAACACACATTCAGGCTCATACAAAATATGGATAGGGACTTAACTTGCATTTTCTTTGAAAATTTGAATCACAAATGAGTAACTTTACTCTACTAATGTGAACTGCTCTCTTCTCTACTAAAAATTGTAGCTTTAGTGAGTTGTCCAGATCACTGAAAAGTATTTTTCCAAGAATGTGTCTTACATAGGGCTTGAAATCAGATTCCTGGCTCTGAAGCATATTTCCTACCAATTATGTCATGCTGATTCTTATTGCTCTTCTTGTGAATTATAATAATAGAAATGTTAACAAGTTAATGTAGAAGAAGATGGTGTTCAGAGTTTGCAAAATGCTGCTTTCCTATGTATGTGTAATACATAAGTCATTGACAATGTCTCTATACTTACTCATGCCAAGGTCAATTTGTACTACTTTTCCAAGAAATCACATCCCTTTCACCTATTTTCCTCTCAGGCAGAGTTCCCCATGGGAGACATAGAAATATAAGCTGATATGCCTATTAAATTAGGAATGTCCATATGGCCAGAGTGAATATAATGGAAGCCACTCAGGACTGGACATTGATGAGTTTCATTCCAAGAGAATCCAGGAGATGTAGAATGAAGGCCTTGGAGATATATGGTTATTGTGTACTTTATTCTGGTCTTCAGAAAAAGAAGAGACTCTTTCATTGGCTATAAAAGCATTCATAAAGCTTACTGACCTCAGAATAGGCTTGTTTTCCCCATCTTTTTCATGTCAGAGGTCTTAGAGGATCTTGTTGTCTGCTTTGCATATAGCATTCAGTGATAGAAAGTGGTCTATGATGAAAGAGAAAGGGCTTTCTCAGTAGTTAGACAGTGTGGACCTATAAAAGATATGGGCTTTTCGACCTGAGATGAAGAGAATATAAACTAAAGGAACTTGCGATTTGAATCCTTGCTGAGTTTTATAGCCATTTCACATCAATGCTCAAGGAATAAGAAGTGACCTTTGAGAATTAAACATAGACCAGTAGTAGATGAGGAAGACTCATCCATCTGTCAACCTAAAGGATATGACATAAATTTGATGGGGACAAATGCTATGTAGGAACTATAAAAAGAATAATGCTTTTTGCCAAGAGATCATATAGTTGCATAGATTCATAATACCATTGTGTGGTTCATAATTTATGTATATGGAAAATTTATTTAGTGTTGTTAAGTTGGTAACCTGTCACCCCTATAAACTCATATAGCCTTCTGTTTTATGATATTACCCTAAGGGTTTGGACTCATCTACAGTAGAAATAGATGGAGTTTCTGGCTGTCACTCTTATTCTGTAGGACCTACAGCCTTTAAAAAACTAAGGACTAAAATCATATCTTTTTCTTTGCAGTGGTCTGGAACTTTCCAGAAACACTCCTTATTTTCCTAAATTGGAATTGAAGATCTCAAAATTGGATTTTGTAGAAAGACCAACTAAGCTGTTGTTACATAGGAATTCCCTTCCTTTTGCTAAAACTCTGGATTAAAGAACACTCAAAGTTAAATTTGCTAAAGGGACAGCTGAATATATATTCCACAGGAACTCATTTTTCCTTCTTTAGAAATCTGATATTCAGAATTTTCATACTTGGCCACCTGATAACCCCTGGGAGGGATATGATTGATAAAATGTGGAACTGATGTGTTCCTCAGACATTTGCTCTCCCTGGCTGGATTCTAGAAATTAATAGTCTAGGTGTTTTCAATCATTCATTAGAATCCTCATTGCTGCCACCTTTTAGTCTATGACTTTATTTCCTAGACTTGAAGAATTGATGATGAGTTAATCCCCTGGTGTCCATGCCCATGAGCATATGATCCTCAGGCACAAAATCTACTGTCAGGTCTCTCTTCTTTACTCTTCACTCAGAACAAAAGAATGGGGAGAGGAAAGAAAAAGAGAGACTAATGAATAAAATGTTAAAGATGTTAATCAGTTACTTAAATTAACATTCTTTTTAATGAGGGACTGTCAACTGAACTATGCTTTTAACTTACTCTTTTACTACCATTCCCCCCTCCATTGATGCTATTTTCCCTTTTCTATAGCCCAGTCTTTTTCTGATATGTCCTACTTCCACATAAATACAAACGAGTAAATAAAGTTGAGGTAATTAAAAATGGACAATATAGTCACTATACCTGACAGTTTGGTAACAGTCCAAAGAGACACTGTAACAAGATACAACAGAAAAAAGGATGGACTTGTAGTCAGAGAAATTGTGTTGATATCCTAGTTTTACTATTCATTGCTTTTGGGAACTGGTTTAAATGGTTTGATCTCTAGGAGCCTCAATAGACCTTTTTTGCTCCATTATCTTTACTCCAGGACCAAGACAACACCTTGAATTTAATCAGAGACCAGATTTAATTGTTATTTTTGTTTATTATTTTAATAATCATATGTTTTGCTCTCCTGGTTTGCTTTTATTGCTTTATAGTAGTTCATATAAGTAATTATTCCCCCTCGGAATGTCACATTTTTTCTTTCCTCCATTCATTAGAGTACAATAACATGATTCCACGACATTATTACATAACAATTTGTTCAACTGTTTCCTTATTAATAGACACTTACTTTTTTATTAGACATTTATTAATATTCGTTTTTAATCTGTTTACATACTTTATGCCCCTACTTTCCCCTTCACCCCCCCACTCTCCCCCCACCCATGGCCAACGCACATTTCCACTGGTTGTAACATGTGTCCTTGTTCACGGTCTATTTCCCATTCATGTCCTCCTCAGCCCATGCATTCAAGCAATTGTTTATCTTATATGTTTCCTCTCCTGCAGTCCTTCCTCTAAATGTGGGTAGCATCTTTACCATAAATCCCTCAGAGCTGTCCTGTGTCATTGCAGTGTTGCTGGTACAGGAGCCCATTACATTTGATTTTACAATAGTATATCAGTCTCTGTGTACAATGTTCTTCTGGCTCTGCTCCTTTCGCTCTGCATCACTTTCTGGAGGTCTCTCCAATTTGCATGGAATTCCTCCAGTTTATTATTCCTTTTAGCACAATAGTATTCCATCACCTGCATATACCACAATTTGTTCAGCCATTCCCCAATTGAAGGACATACCCTCATTTTCCAGTTTTTTGCCATTACAAAAAGTGCATCTATAAATATTTTCGTACAAGTCTGTTTATCTATGATCTGTTTGGGGAACAAACCCAGCAATGGTATGGCTGGATCAAAGGGCAGGTAGTCTTTTACATCCCTTTGGGCATAGTTCCAAATTGCCAGCCAGAATGGCTGGATCATTTCACAACTCCACCAGCAATGCATTAATGTCCCAATTTTGCCACATCCCCTCCAACATTCATTACTCTCCCCTTCTTTCATTCTAGACAATCTGCTAGGTGTGAGGTGATACCTCAGAGTTGTTTTGATTTGCATTTCTCTAATTATTAGAGATTTAGAACACTTTCTCATGTGCTTTTTGATACTTTTGATTTCTTTATCTGAAAATAGCCTATTCATGTCTCTTGCCCATTTTTCAATTGGGGAATGGCTTGATTTTTTATACAATTGCTTTAACTCCTTGTATATTTGAGTGATTAGACCCCTGTCAGAGTTTTTCATTATAAAGATTTTTTCCCAATTTGTTGTTTCTCTTCTGATTTTGACTACATTGTTTTTGTTTGTACAAAAGCTTTTTAGCTTAATATAATCAAAACAATGAAATTTACATTTTGTAATTTTATCTAACTCTTGCTTGGTTTTAAAATCTTTCCTTTCCCAGAGATCTGACAAGTATACTATTCTGTGTTCATTTAACTTATTTATAGTTTCCCTCTTTATATTCAAGTCATTCACCAATTCTGAATTTATCTTGGTGTAGGGTGTGAGATGTTCATCTAAACCTAATCTCTCCCATATTGTTTTCCAAATTTCCCAGCAGTTTTTGTCAAATAGTGGATTCATGTCCCAAAAGTTGGGCTCTTTGGGTTTATCATACACTGTCTTGCTGACATCATTAACCCCAAGTCTATTCCACTGATCCTCCCTTCTATCTCTTAGCCAGTACCATATTGACTTAATGACTGCTGCTTTATAGTATAGTTTGATATCTGGTACTGCTAGGCCCCCTTCCTTCATATTTTTTTCCATTATTTCCTTTGATATTCTTGATCTTTTGTTATTCCAAATGAAATTTGTTATAGTTTTTCCTAATTCAGTAAAGAAGTTTTTTTGGTAATTTGATAGGTATGGCACTAAATAGGTAAATTAATTTGGGTAGGATGTTCATTTTTATTATGTTAGCTTGTCCTACCCATGAACAGTTAATGGCTTTCCAATTGTTGAGGTCCAGTTTTATTTGTTTAGAAAGTGTTTTATAGTTGTTTTCGCATAATAGTCGTGTTTGTTTTGTTAGATTGATTCCCAAGTATTTTATATTGTCTAGGGTGATTTTAAATGGTGCTTCTCTTTCTACCTCTTGCTGTTCTAATATGTTGGAAATGTATAGAAATTCTGATGATTTATGTGCATTTATTTTGTATCCTGCCACTTTGCTAAAGTTGTTGATTATTTCTACCAGCCTCTTTGTTGATTCTCTAGGATTTTTTAAGTAGACCATTATATCATCTGCAAAGAGTGATAGCTTAGTCTCCTCATTGCACATTTTGATACCTTCAATTTCTTTTTCTTCTCTAATTGCTATTGCTAGTGTTTCTAGTACTATGTTGAATAATAGAGGTGATAATGGGCATCCTTGTTTCACTCCTGATCTTATTGGGAAGGCTTCTAATTTATCCCCATTCATATAATGCTTGTTGATGGTTTTAGGTATATATTGTTTATTATTTTTAGGAAGGGTCCTTCTATTCCTATACTTTTCAATGTTTTCAATAGGAATGGATGCTGTATTGTGTCAAAGGCTTTTTCAGCATCTATTGAGATAATCATGTGATTTTTGTTTCTTAGATTGTTGATATGGTCAATTATGTGGATGGTTTTCCTAATGTTGAACCATCCTTGCATTCCTGGTATAAATCCCACCTGATCATGGTGGATGACCTTCTTAATTACTTGCTGGAGTCTCTTTGCTAATATTCTATTTAAGATTTTTGCATCTATGTTCATTAGGGAGATTGGTCTATAGTTTTCTTTCTCTGTTTTTGGTCTACCTGGCTTTGGAATCAGTACCATATTTGTGTCATAAAAGGAATTTGGTAGGACTCCTTCTTTGCTTATCATATCAAATAATTTATATAGTATTGGGATTAGTTGCTCTTTAAATGTCTGATAGAATTCACTTGTGAATCCATCAGGTCCTGGTGATTTTTTCTTAGGGAGTTCTTTAATGGCTTGTTCAATTTCTATTTCTGATATGGGATTATTTAGGTATTCTATTTCTTCTGCTGTTAATCTAGGCAATTTATATTTTTGTAAATATTCATCCATATCTCCTAAATTGTTATATTTGTTGCCATATAATTGGGCGAAATAGTTCTTAATGATTGCCTTAATTTCCCCTTCATTAGAGGTGAGGTCTCCCTTTTCATCTCTAATACTGTCAATTTGGTTTTCTTCTTTCCTTTTTCTTATTAGATTGACTAGTACTTTGTCTTTTTTATCTGTTTTTTCAAAGTACAAGCTTCTAGTCTTATTTATTAATTCAATAGTTCTTTTGCTTTTGCTTTTATTAATTTCTCCCTTACTTTTTAGTATTTCTAATTTAGTTTTCATCTGGGGGTTTTTTATTTGTTCGCTTTCTAATTTTTTGAGTTGCATGCCCAATTCATTAATCTCTGCCCTCCTTAATTTGTTAATATATGCACTCAAGGATATAAATTTCCCCCTGAGTACTGCCTTGGCTGCATCCCACAGAGTTTGGTAGGATGTCTCATCATTGTCATTCTCTTCAATGAAATTGTTGATTGTTTCTATGATTTCTTCTTTGACAATTTGGTTTTGGAGAATCATATTGTTTAATTTCCAATTGGTTTTTAACTTGTCTGTCCTGGTGCCCTTACTGATTATTATTTTTATCGCATTATGATCTGAGAAGGTTACATTTATTATATCTGCTCTTTTGCATTTGTTTGCCGTGATTCTATGCCCTATTACATGGTCAATCTTTGTAAATGTACCATGTGCAGCTGAAAAGAAGGTGTATTCCTTTTTGTCCCTATTTATTTTTCTCCACATATCAATTAAATCTAATTTTTCTAGGACTTCATTCATCTCTCTTACCTCTTTCTTATTTATTTTTTGGTTTGATTTATCTAGATCTGAAAGAGGAATATTTAGATCTCCCACTATTATGGTTTTACTATCTATTTCCTTCTTGAGCTCTGCCAATTTCTCCTTTATGAATTTGGATGCTATACCACTTGGTGCATATATATTGAGCAGTGTTATTTCCTCATTGTTTATACTGCCTTTAGTCAGCATGTAATGACCTTCCCTGTCTTTTTTAATCATATCTATTTTTACTTTGGCTTTGTCAGAGATCATAATAGCCACTCCTGCCTTCTTTTTCTCATTTGATGCCCAAAGGATTTTGCTCATACCCTTAACCTTGAACTTGTGTGTCTACCCGCCTCATATGTGTTTCTTGTAGACAACCTATTGTAGGATTTTGGTTTCTGATCCACTCTGCTATTTGCTTCCGTTTTATGAGTGAGTTCATCCCGTTCACATTCAGAATTACAATTGTTAGTTGTGTATTCACTGACATTTTTGTATCCTCCCCTAGATCCATTCCTTCTTATTACACTATTTTCTTTTACACCAGTGGTTTGCTTTGAGCCAGTATCCCTTATCCCGTCCCTTTATTGACTTCCCTTTCTGCCCCCTCCTTTGTTGTTCCCCTTTTTTTGTTTTTTTTTAAAGACCAAATGAATTCCCTCCCCCTTCTTCTCCCCTCCCTTTTTGGCCTCCCACTCCCCTGCTCCCTGTGGTTTATCCC
>NC_058132.1:548251814-548270920 GCF_016433145.1 Gracilinanus agilis | reverse complement strand
TATTTATATATTTAATATAAAACATAAATAAAATTTACAAAATTATATATTTATATTTGTATATTTATAAATAAATTAAATAAATAATTTTTGTTTATGCTGGAAAATAATTAATTAAAAAGCAGCATTACTGTCTCTATTGTAACTCTAAATGTGAGATAAACATACAATAATTGATTACGAACACTTTTAAAGAATGAGGTTATGTCCATACTGATATTTTCAATAAAAAGAAAATCAGAAGATAAAATGAAAGTTCTTCATAGATCCTTAGTAGAAAAAGAAAAAATGTACTTTTACTCTCAGACCAATGACAAAAAAAGTACATAATCTCCTAGAATACTCATGTTTCTTTTTTTCTTCAATTTTTAAAGCTCCATTTATTTATTTGGAATTTTTCCCGTGGTTAAATGATTCATTTTCTTTCCTTCCCCTCCTCTCTTCCCCTTCCTGTAGCCAATTAGTAATTCAGCTGGGTTTTACATGTATCATTGATCAAGACCTATTTCCATATCATTAATAGAATACTCATGTTTCATTGACTATAACAAGCAGTTTTTAAAGAGGATGTTCTAGAAATATTTAGAATTTACTTGCTAATATCAATTGCAGACGGTGAAAAGTTCGAAAAGTTCTAGAAAGATTTACATAACTAGTACAAATTAAAATAATCATCACTTATTTGGACTACAACAAATCTGACCTTAATTTACAGTGGAGGAAACTGAAGCCCAAGGAGAATAAACATTTTTTTCAAGATCATGTAAGTATATGGGGATAAAGATTTTAAATCAGATTCTTTGACTCCCAAGTCATTGATCTTTTGCTTTTTCCAATTTGTTGGGAGAAGAGAGAGAGAGAGAGAGAGAGAGAGAGAGAGAGAGAGAGAGGTTCCTTTTAGCCAAGAGCTCTCAGTTTACTGCATGCTCATTTGTTTGTCTAATTTCTATAAGATTATATGTGTGCTTGTGTGTGTGTGTGTGTGTGTGTGTGTGTGTGAAAGAGAGAGAGAGTGAGTGAGTGAGAGAGAGAGAGAGAGAGAGAGAGAGAGAAAGACAGAGAGAGAGAATTAACTATGCCATTATCTCCCAGTTTCTATACTGCCTTGACTAGGCAATATATTGGTGGACTTGTTTATTTCAAAATGTTTTTGAATCATCTGGACAGGTGAAGAAAAAATATTCTTAGTAGGAGGCAAAGAATAAGCTTGTGAAAAGCAAACTGACATGTAAGAGAGCAGAATATTGAATAGTAAAATGGCTAAGGAAAAGAATGTGTCATTTTCACTTCACATGGTAAAGAGTGAGATCATAGTAAATAATTTAGAGAAGGATCACAAAATAGGTCATATTTAATCATATTGTTATGAATTATCAGTAGAAAACAAAATAGAAAAGAACCCTACTGACAGGAATATGCAAAGGTGTACAAAGATTTTAGCAAGAAGATATATTTTGGAGATTGGGATTTTGTGACAGCTTGAATGTGGGATCTTTTTAATTTGGCTGCTATATAACATCATTTTTAGATCATCTCACCCCAGATAAATGAAGTTTGGGAAAAAAGCATTTCACTGACAATGAAAATTCATAATAAAGGGGAATGTTAAATTCCTTTAAGACAGCCAAAAGAAAATATCTATCTTGTTCCTGAAAATGAGGACCTACAAAAGGGTAAAATGATAACTTCTTAAAACATCCTTTATTAGCAATATAATTTTCCATTCTCTCCAATTCTTACAGTGTAAATATCACCCCTGCTGTTCTCTAGCCCAGCAGGCATTATTTCCAGTGTGGAAGTGCCACAACCTATTATTTCTGGATTTTCCATAGGAACTAAGAAATAAGACTGCAATTCCTATGAATACATATAAATTCTAAATCCTTTGTATGATAAAAGAGATTTATTTAAACCTATCCACATTTCCTGGAACCCCTCTCCCAGTTCTACCATATATACAATAAATATGGAGTCTAAATATATTCAGTCATTTTGTAATTTCCTGCTTTAATAGCTTAAAGACTTTTGGGCTACCATGTATATGTTGTAGATAGATAAATACAACCATGCATCCATGGATACAGTTAAATGGATACATAGATGATGGATTTTAGGTAGATATATGTATCATATATATACACACAAACATTTATGCATAAATGTCTATATAAAATATGCATGTTTATGAATATATATAAATGTATATATCCTCATGTATTTAAATTTTTTCTTCAAAGCCAGATAATTCACATTTTTCTACATACACCAAATATAGAAACATATTAATCATATACATATTACAAGAAAATGATTAGAGGAAGAATACTTCACAGAGTCATTAATAAATTTCCTGAATGGGTAAAAGAAATATTGGGGGGATGTGGAGAAACTGGGTGATAAACAGCTAGACTCTTACCCTGTATATTTGTAAAATGAACATATATTTGATAATAAAGATGTGTTAACAGTCATTGAATAATGTCTCTACTCAGAATCAGTGGGAAGAGATAAAGAATTAGAGGTAGAAATTCTGGGTTTGAATAGGAGCCCTGTATTTAGTTTTGGGAAAGACTTGGACCTTGAGACATAGTACCATTCACTTAGTTTGGTTCTCATTGCTAATCTATCATTTAGTGGAAAGAATATGTGATCAGTGGAGCCATTTCCAATTCTTCACCCTATGACCTATCTTGAGAATAATTATGTATGTCCAGTATAAGTAAAATTGAACTTCTTTTAGAATACCTGAATTTGAACTCTAATTTTGATAATGGTCACATGACTTTGGGCAAATGAATTAAATTACTTTAACTTTAGTTTCCTCTTCTGTAAAATAGAGAGGAAAATTCAGAACAAATTTTCATGACTTTTGTATGAATGTGTCTTATAAACTTATCACATATTATATGGTTATAGATGAAGGTATTATAGATATTATTTTATATTATATAAAAAGGAATGTGGTAGACAATAAATTAATATAATATCAGTATTGATCAGAGGTTTCATGACTTTCTGGAAACAATTAGGTTATGCCTCACATCTGTTGATTTAACTCTGGATTCTGTCTTCAAAAGCTAGTGGGTTTTGTTACCCATATAATCACTTCATAACAAAAATTTAAAATTAGAAGACCAACAGACCTACCCAGATATTTAAACAAAACAAAGTGGTAGAGTTCTAGACTCTCAGGAATTCCAAGAAGCCTTAGAAGATATTTAGAGGTTTTGGGATATAACGTAGATTTTTTTTTTAATTTTTAATATTTAATTGTGATCACTTGCTGTAGTCTTTTTGCTAGTATTCTGTTTAAGATTTTTGCATCTATGTTCATTAGGGAGATTGGTCTGTAGTTTTCTTTCTCTGTTTTTGATCTACCTGGCTTTGGGATTAGTACCATATTTGTGTCATAAAAGAGTTTGGTAAAATTCCTTCTTTGCTTATTGTGTCAAATAGTTTGTATAGTATTGGAATTAGTTGTTCTTTGAAGGTTTGATAGAATTCACTTGTGAATCCATCTGGTCCTGGGAATTTTTTCTTAGGGAGTTCTTTGATGGATTGTTCAATTTCTTTTTCTTATATGGCATTATTTTAGTATTCTATTTCTTCTACTGTTAATCTAGGCAATTTATATTTTTGTAAATATTCTTTCATATCACCTAGAGTTCTATATTTATTGCCATATAATTGGGAAAAATAGTTTTTAATGATTGCCTTGATTTCCTCTTCATTAGAGGTGTGGTCTCCCTTTTCATTTTTGGTACTGATAATTTGGTTTTCTTCTTTCCTTTTTTTAATTAGATTGACCAGTACTTTGACAATTTTATTTGTTTTATCAAAGTCATAGCTTCTAGTCTAATTTATTAATTCAATAGTTCTTTTACTTTCAATTTTATTGATTTCTGCTTTGATTTTTATAATCTCTAACTTAGTTTTTAGCTGGGGATTTTTAATTTGTTCCCTTTCTAGTTTTTTGACTTGCATGCCCAGTTCATTGACCTTTGCCCTCTCTAATTTGTTATGATATGAATATAAATTTCCCCCTGAGTACTGCTTTGGCTGCATCCCACAGATTTTGGTAGGATGTCTCATCGTTGTCATTCTCTTCAATGAAATTATTTATTGTTTCTATGATTCTCCAAAATCTATCTGATTTTGGAGAATCATATTATTCAATTTCCAATTAGTTTTTATTTGCCTATCCATGTGCCCTTATTAATTATTACTTTTATTGCATTATGATCTGAGAAGTTTATATTTATTATTTCTGCTCTTTTGCATTTGTTTGCAATGTTTCTATGCCCTATTACATGATCAGTCTTTGTTAACGTACCATGTGCAGCTGAAAAGAACATGTATTCCTTTTTGTCCCTATTTATTTTCCTCCACATACATATTAAATCTAATTTTTCTAGGATTTAATATACCTCTTTAATCCCTTTCTTATTTATTTTTTGGTTTGACTTATCTAGATTTTATAGAGAAATATTTAGACCTCCCACAATTATAGTTTTACTATCTATTTCCTTCTTGAGCTCTGCCCAATTCTCCTTTAGAAATTTGGATGCTATACCATTTGGTACATACATGTTGAGTACTGTTATTTCCTCATTATCTATACTGCCTTTTATCAGGATGTAATTACCTTCCCTATTTCTTTTAATCAGATATATTTTAACTTTGGTTTTATCAGAAATCATAATTGCCATTCCCGTTTTCTTTTTCTCAGTTGAAGCCAAAAAGATTTTACTCCAGCCATTGATCTTAACCCTGTGTATGTCCACCTGCCTCATGTGTGTTTCTTGTAGACAAAATATGGCAGGATTTTGTTTTCTAATCCACTCTGCTATTTGCTTCTCTTTTATGAGATCATCCCATTCACATTCACAGTTATAATTATTACCTTTGTATTCCCTCACATTTTGGTATCCTCTCCTAGTTCAACACCTTCTTCTCATTCTATTTCCTTTTAAACCAGGGGTTTGTTTTAAATCAGTCTCCCTTGTCCCCTCCCTTGGTTTACTGCCTGTTCTGCTCCCTCCTTCTCCTCTTCTTATTTTTTAAGGCCTAATGAACTCCCTCCCCCATCTCTTCCCCTCCCCTTATGAACTCCCCATCCCACTTCCCGCCTTGGTTTATCACTTCTGACTTTATCTGTAGGATTAGATAGAATTTGATATCCCAATGAATCTAGCTACTCTTCCCTCTCAGGATTAATTTTGCTGAGAGTGTTTAAATATTTCCTATTAAAGCACTCTTCCTCTCCTTCTTATAACAGTATTTATTCCCTCTTCTTCCCATGCCCTCTTTGTGTGGTATAGATTATTTTATTTTTCTTATTCCTTCAAGTTACTCTTGAAGCCATCTTCTATTCCCCACCCACTCCCCCCTCATGTCATCTTAGAACATTTAGTACTCCAACCTCTTCTTATGACTAATTCTTCTAATTACTATAATAGTGAGTATATTTTTTAGTTTTACAGATAATATTTCTCCATATAGGAAGACAAATAATGTGATCTTATTAAAGCCCTTGAAGAAGGCAATTTAAAAATAAGAGTTTTCTTTCTTTCCCCTCTCTTTCTTATTTACCTTTTCTTGTTTCTCTTGTTTTTTGTGGTTGGATATCAAATTTTCAATTTATTCCTGGTCTTTTCTGTGCAAATACTTGGAAATCTTCTATCTTGTTGAATGCCCATACTTTCCCCTGGAAGTATATAGTCAGTTTTGATGTGTAGGTGATCCTTGGTTGTAGACCCAATTCTCTTGCCTTTCTGAATATCATGTTGCAAGCCTTGCAGTCTTACAGTGTGAAGTCTGCCAGATCCTGTGTAATCCTTATTTGTGCTCCTTTATATCTGAATTATCTCTTTCTGGCTTCTTGTAATATTTTCTCTTTAACTTGGAAGCTTTTGAATTTGGCTATTACATTCCTGGGTGTTGTCTTCTGATGATTTAGTGTAGAGGATGTTCTATGGGCTCTTTCAATGTCTATTTTGCCCTCTTGTTCAAGGACATTGGAGCAGTTTTTGTTGGGTTTTTGTGGAAAATTTCTTGTAGTATGAAATCTAGATTTCTATTTGTCTCTGATATTTCCGGAATACCAATAATTCTCAAGTTGTCTCTTCTAGACCTGTTTTGTTGATCTATTTTCTTCTCATTGAGATATTTCATGTTTACTTCTACTTTGTCAGTCTTTTGACTTTGCTTTATTAATTTTTGCTGTCTTGTGAGATCATTGGCTTCTACTTTCCCAATTCTAGCCTTTAAACACTGTTTTTAGGCTATAATCTTTTTATTTTCCTTTTCAATCTGGTCTATCTGGCTCTTCATGGCTTCCAGCTGGTCATTTCTGGTCTTCAATTTGTTTATCATTTCATTTGGTTTCTGGACCTCGATTTCCAATTGTGAAATTCTGCCTTTTAGACTATTATTTTCTTGCCAAGTCTCTTCCATCTTTCTCATGATCTCAGATTTGAACTCTTCAAGAGCTTGTGACAAATTTTTACTTTTTATTTTATGGGGAAGGTCTCGATGTCTTTAATTGTTTGTCCTCTGTTTTCTGGTGTTTTTTTTTTCTGTACAGAAGTTATTAAGTGTTAGAGCTTTTTTCTTTGTCTTTTTCGTGGTTATTTCTTGGGCCTTGCTTGGCCAGAAGTCTGGGTAAGGCAGGCAGACTCTCTTTGTATAAAGCTAAGGAGTAGTTTTTGCCTGAGGCTACTTCGCAGGTCTCCTGGCTTCTATTGTCTAGTAGGCCTCTGCTGTCTGCGGCCCCTCTCAGCCTAACTCCTGAGCCCAAAGTCTGTGCTCCTCAGCCTCCTGTTGTCTCTGGTCTAGCTGTTTCCAGGGTCAAGCCCCCATGGTCCTAGTCAGCTGCCCAAAACCCAGAAATTGACCCATGCTTGCTTCTCCATCTGAGGTTTTCCTCCTGATTCTCAGAATGCTGAGCTGCTTCCACTGTCCTCTGCCTCTCTCAGCCCCACTCCTGTGCCCAACATCTGAGCTCTCCAGCTTCCTGGGGTTTCAGGTCTTGCTGCTCCCAGAGGCAAGCTCCTAGTGGTCCCAGTTACCTGCCAAGGAGCTAGATTTTGCACCCTGCTTGCTCTAACACTGGTGAGTAGCCTCTGACTCTGATACTGAGGGTGGTATGGGGGAGAGTTGATCAGCTTGCATTTTGATAGGAGCTTTGTCCCCCTCCTTATAGCGTGGAAGTGCCCAAATCCCACGTACCTTTGAGACTGCACCCTATTGTGGGGTCCCTTCTTTCATCTGGATTTTGTCCTTTGGAAGTATGATGGTGGTTGGTAGTGAGGAGAGTAATGTACCGTGCCTCTACTCTGCAGCCATGTTAAACACAAAGTCCAATGTATAGATAAAATCTAGTTAGTCTGATTCCAGTAAGGTTAATATGGACTGGGAAGTGCATATTTAAATAGAATTTACCCTCAAACCTAGAATTTCTAGCATCATATTTTAAATTGGTAGACTGGCAATTTTATATTATGGAATAAGACAAAAATTCACTGCCCCATCATCACCATTGTTAGCCATTTATGTAGCACCTATTATGTGCCAGGACATTACAAGTATTATTTAAGTTGATTCTCAAAATAACCCTGGAATTATATGGGTTGTTCCAAGAGAATTAGTTCTTCTGATGTGAGAGTTTACAGTGCTCCTTTTAGGGCTGCTCATCCACCTTTAATGTCCATCTTTCACCCAACTCTCACCCTGTGGTTCTAAGATGCTATAGCATGCAGCAGCCTTTTTCTGGTGAAACTGTCTCAGTAAATGAGCTAAAATAGGTTGAGGGTAGCTAAAAGATCTCAAACTTTATCAGTGACTTAGAGGGATGTGTATGTTACCCAAGCATGTGAAGACTTCCTCAATGGAATGTACAGATAAGAACAATTTCTTCTAACAAGCACAAAAGCGAGTGAAGCAGATGCTATGGATAGCTTAAAGTTTGGTCAGACATTAACGGCATCAAGGTTATGTACTGCTTCCCAGCTAATCTCCAAGCATGCTGGCTTTTACCTTAATAATAGACTTCAATGTCTTTCAAAGAGAGAATGAAGCTTATCATTTTAGACAGTTTAGCCTCAATTTAGTCCAATTCATGAACAGATCAAAATATCACCCAATAATATCATTGATATTCTTCAAAAACAAAGGAAGAACAACAATAAAAATTGGAATTAGGTGTTTGTTTCTCTCCCCATGGTTATATATTTTATATACTGATATTCAATGACTCATTCTGCTAGCTATTAACTATATTGCCTTAGATTTCCATGAACATTCTACTCTGATGTTTCATTAAGGCATGGGAATAAACCTGATTGTATCAAGAATATACCACTGTAGTGCAAAATCCATCAAACAGAAAACCATAGGACAAAACCTTGTTAATATGCAGAGAATCCAATAAATATGTTGGCTATAAATATGATTAATTCTTCATCCATATAAATTCATAAATATTACTCAATAAATTATAGAGGATTTGCAATTTGTATTGATAAAGAGAGTTCACATAATGGAAAATTAGGATACATCTCTTTGTCTGTCTGTCTGTCTATCTCTGTTTGTCTCCCTATTTTTTTACCAGGAAGTCAAATGTATTTTTCTTTCTTTTAAACATTATTTTAATTATTTTATTAAATATTTCCTAATTAAATATGAAAATCTTTAAATTTGGTTTTTGAAAATTTTGAGTTCTAAATTCTCTCCCCCTCACACCTCTCCTCCTCCTGGAGAAAGCAAACAAAAATAAAATTTTCTTGATGAGTTGAAGTACTGATGTGACTTTAGTTACTAAAAACAACTGAGCCTCATTGTCCTGACATAGATTAAAATAGGTAGAAAATCTCTAGTGAATTCCACCTGATTTCACCCTGTCACCTCAAATTCATTGTCTCCAAAACTTGTTCTTTTCCCTAACTTTTCTATTTCTCTTGCATATATTACCCTACTCCAAGCAGCCAAGGCTTGAAACCTTGCCAATATCATTGATCTCACCATCATCCTTCATATCCATTTTTTGCTATATTTTATTCATTCCACCTTTGCATTTCTGTGATATCTCTTATCCTTGTACTATCTGCTTGAATCCTGTGGACACTACTGTATTTGAGATTTCATCTTATCCTCCCTACTATTTAATCTTTGTATATTTTGTCTATCACCTATTGAATCACTATATGACACTCCTACTAAAGTAATATTTTCACTCCTCTCTAATTGAAGTAATCTATTACTAAAAATCCTTCTATAATACTATAGAAACACCTGTATGGTCTTACTAATGGAACTGTAAGTATATGACTTGTTCTGGCATGCTTGGTAATATTACTTATCTTAGTTCGATAGGCTATGTAAAATCATAAAATAAGGATATCTCAAAACTTTTTTCTTTGTGGTATTTATTGTTAGCTAGTATTTATATAATGCTTTAAAATTCATCAGGTACTTTAGAAACATCATATCATTTTATCCTTACAACCATGCTTGGAGGCAAGTGGTATTATATTCTAATCTTAATGATGAGAAAACAGGCATACAGAATAATCTTTGACTTGCATAGATATCTCATACTTTGTAATTATATGAGGTCATATTTGAACTCAAGTGTTCCGGACTCCAGTTCATATGAAGAGAAGTACAAACAGATAAACACAGGAAGAAAGATATATTCATTTCTCTGGAATTTTATATAAAATTGCTTTGTTTAATACATAGCAAATTTTACATCCTATGTAAATGGTTTGTAAATTCTGCTTTTTTCACCCAATGACTAAGATATCCAAACTCAAAGGAAGAGGATATTATAAAGTAATAAATATTTTGGAAAGATAAAAAAATTTTGTGACTATATTTCCATCATAGTTTTGTGTTTATCCAGAGTATTATTGTATTAGGTCAACTTGTGCAGAAAAAAAATTGTTTACCATCATGAATTCTCCCTACTTTTTGCAGAATTATACTTCTTTTCAGTCTCACCAAGCTGCAATGTTCACTCAATCCAACTCTCTACTCTAGTCTTGAAATTATCCTACTAATCTAATGCTACTCCCAGTATCCACTGTTCACTTTTATCAGAATTTCTCCTGTATCCTCATTTTCTGAGGGTGGGGTTTGCTTCTCTGGAGCATCACCATCTCATTTATTAAGACCTAGAAGAGTTGTTGACTAATATGCTTTAAAAATACCTTGGAATCTAATAATCCTACTGAGAATTTATTCTTTAATAAGATGTGTAGTTTTATCCCTATAGTTTTTTCTTTCATTTTTAACCCAATCCCAAAGTTGTGTTTTATTAGTAGCATCCTCTAATGCATGTGTGTGTGCCCTCTATTTCTTTTTCTCCAAATTAAGCTCTTTGTATTTGCCTGTACAATGATAGAATTTAATATTGGAAGAAACTCTGGGTATCTGGATTCTAAGCACCGCATATTTCAGATGATCAAATTGATTCCATGATAGTTGAAATAATTCTCCAAGGTAATTCAGTTAGTACACAGTAAAGCAGGATTTGAACATAGATCCTCTGAATTTTAATCTACTTTGTTCTTGCTATTATATATTATAACAATTTAATAACCTTATTTGGATTAATGGGAGAAAACTTCAACAGAATTCTCCATTCCCTCTTACTCCCACTCCTGCTTTTCACTCCTGATATCTTTCCATTCTCAAGTTACATGGGCATTTATATTGCTCACTGAGTAGAGTATTGCTGCATCGTTTCCTAATTCCTTGAATAACAAAAAATTTTATTTATATGTAAATGAGGATGATGATACACTTGGAGTCTGGGAAGATATTCTTCAGTATCAAGTAGGTGAGCATTTATTCTCCATACATATAAGGCTCTCTCTTGCTCAAAATGCTGATGTTAGATATTCAGCAAAAACACACACAGAGCGTACTCTTAGCCAACGTTCCAATTGTATGTGGATGCCCAAATGTAGGCTTCATCCAATGGTAATTTATTTATCACACACTACAGGCCCTGCAAATAGCTGTCTATGAGTAATGCCTCAGGGAGCTATACTATTAGCTCATGGGCACTTACAGAACAATGTTATTCCCAGAAGTTCTAACTCTCTGAATTATTATATTTGCTAGGCCGACTCCAATACAATTTAGAATATTCACTGGTAATAAAATACAAATTTTACATGATAACCTTAATCCTGTACTTGTTCTTTAACTCCTAGTAAGGAAAGCTTTTTTTAATGTATTTTCAGGATTTGTATATATTTCCCCCCCAAAAAAAATTTTCCTTGGCCTACATAAAAATGACCTGGAATTAAGAGAGAAATTCTGTTAGATTTATGCTTTTCACAGAGAGAGTTGTTAATTATCACCAGAACTTTTCCCTAGAGTCAAATCTAAAATATGCTACTAGCCTAGACCTTTGTCATGTAGAAATAACAGAGCTTTAATACCCGGTTAGCAAGAAGGATGTTATGATAGAAAACTACCTACCTAACTGAAGGCCACATTCTAACAGTGCTTCTCTAGTGGCCACTACCTAAGTGAGCTTCTCCCTGATCTATTTCCTTTTCCCATCCTTTTCCCAACTTCACAGTAAAGTCCTTTTATTCAAGAGCTATTTGCCAGCCTAAAATAAGATAAGATGAGGCAAATGTTCTACAAGTCGTTTCAGGTATGATTTGTGCTGGGCTTGGTAGAAAAAACAACTTGTGTACAATTATGTCTAGGTCTTGATTTTCTCATGTTTGGATGAAGATGAGACTTAAGAAAATTTAAGATTGCATACTTCTCCACTCAAAGAAAAGAGACAAAAATGCCAAATGTATACCTCCGGGTATTGTCAAAAAACCTAAGAAGTTCTATTAAGAAAAGCAATAAAATATATATTCAAAATGAGCTGAGGAAAATCAATTCAGGTACAGTTCTATTAGGAAATAATGACAGTGCTTCATGATCCTGGGGGAACTAATTACAAGCTATGTATAACTGTATGCTTTATAAATTGACAGGTGGACTTTTCATATTTGGTCAGTAATTAAAGAGCCCCCTTCTAGTCAAGAGATATTATCAAGTTAACAATCTTAACAGCATAGGCATATATGGGAAACTGAAAACAAAAATCTAAGCATCAAAGAATTAGGCATATCTTTTGAAGCAAAATATCTCCTAAATTATTTTGGGAATAATGATCTATTTTAAATTAGTATTTTGTTTTTATTCAAACTTTTTCATAAAAATTATACTGCCAATGTATAATTAAAGGCCACACAGAGAGTACACGGAATGTTGCAGTAAGTTATAAGAGTAGTAATACCTAACATTTATATAGTAACTACTGTGTGACAGATACTATGCTAAGCACTTTACAAAAATTAATTTGATACTCATAACAACCCTGGCAAGTAGGTGCTATTATTATGCTCATTTTTTGAATGAGGAAATTAAGATGTTCAGCATTTCAGTGATTTCTCCAGGGCCACACAGCTAATAAAAATATGAGACCAGATTTAAAATCAGGTTTTCCTTATATGGAAATAAAAAGCTATGCTCCCCCAATTAATGTACATCCTCTTGATTTTCCACCAAGTTTGTCATCACTGCAAAAGAGCCGCTTTAAATATTTTGTACTTGTTGGTCATTTTCCTCTTTGACCTCTTTTTGAGATATGGGGCTGGTAGTAGCAAAACGTTTGCAGCATAGTTGAAAAGTATTTCCTTTATATTTGGTTAATTTATCATTTCATAAACAGCATTAATAATATAGGTTTCTCACATCTTATTGAGTAATGACTTGAGAAATTACTATATCTTATGGCAACAAAATATTGTGGGGGTGTGTTTTTTAATAACCCTTACTTTCCATCTTGGAATCAATACTGTGTATAGGTTCCAAGGAAGAAGAACCGTAAGGGCTGTGGGGTTTAAGTGACTGGTCCAGGGTCACACAGCTAGAAATTGCTTGAGGCCAGATTTGAACCCAGGACCTCCCATATCTGTGCCTGATTCCTAATCCACTAAGCTACCTAGATGCCCCCAACAAAATACTGTTTTGCCGAAAGAAAAGATGTCAGGAATGATTTCAGATTAATTTGTATGACGCACATTGATAAAGAGTGAAATGAGTATACAAAAAAGTCAATGTATCTAAAGAAGAATCAACTTTGATGGACTCAAGATCTTGAGACCTGTGTACATGACAAAGAATGCTATTTCCTGAGAGAGATAAAATAATCTCAACATTCTCTTTTCCTCCCTTTTAGAAGAAGAAACATTTATTTTACCAAACAAATGTTTCCCAATATGTAGCCAAAACCTAAATAATTCCCCAGCCCAGCCCAATGTTCGTTACTTGGAAATATTTTGAAATCAATTAAAAGTTGCTTTTGCTGAACACATTTATAGAAAAAAATGATCTTAAGATTATTGATTTATAACTGAAAAAGATCCTATCAGGTTTGTAGTCCCATTGTCTTTTTTTTACAGAGAATGAAATTGGAGTTCAAAAGAGGTAAATTAGCTAAAGTTTGCAGAGGTAGAAAAGATGGAGCTAAGATAAACATGCTCTGTGCCTCCTAAGTTCCATTCTTTTTTCTTTTCACTGTATATTTAAACCAGTTATCATGATCAATTCTGTTTAATACTCATTTTGGTACTTTAATTTATATTTTAATAGTCATTTTCCTAGGGTTTGCTGTCTTCACTCTGTATCACTATATAAATGTCTTTCAATATTCCCTGAATTTTTCCTCTCTTATTATACTCATACATTAACTTTGGGGATGATTTAGTCTCTCTTTAATTTTTTAATTGTGATTATTATAAAAATATGATTATTTTATACATATAGATTTTACCATCACTAAACTCCAAGGAGCTATAAATTGAGTATGAAGATATCTAGATTAAAAGTCATAAACAATTGAATGGTTTTCATGATAAATTCCAAATTAATTCTGAGAATAGTTGGACCAGTTCATTACTCCATTGACAGTTGTTAGTATACTCGTTTTGGGAACATAGGTTTATAATCAAAGGGACCAGAATGGTTACCAAGTTCAATTCCCATATTTTATAGGAAAGGAAAGTGAAGCTAAGATAGAAATAATTAGTCCAACCCACGATTTATATCTTGATTCTAGGTATACATCTGACTCCATATCTGGCATTATTTTCACTGTTCTACAAGGATGCACAAATGAGTAAGTAACTATCTACATTTGGAAGCAACTCAATGTTTAATATGATCTTAAAAAAAGAGTTTGGAGAGATTTCAGAGAATATGTAATGTATTTTGATGGTTTAGGATACTAAGTGACTTGGTTGTGATTAAATAGACAGCAAAGAGTAAAGGATATATTTGAACTCATATCTGCATTCAGAACAATTCATTTTTGTATTATAATATGTTCTCTCCTCCCACAGTATCTCAAAAACTTATTTTCCCCCATCATTTACCAATTTATTGAGTGTGAAATGATCCCTCATAGGTTTTTAAAATAATTTTTAAATTATTGAATATTTATTATTGAATTTATTGAATATTGAATAATTTCATTGAATAGTGAAATTAGATTACAAATTGGAAACTGACATTAGATAATAAACAATTTATGGAGAGAGCATATATTCATAACTTATGATAATGAGATTAAGTCTACACTGCCCATCTTTAGATTTAATCACCAAAGGTGAGAGCACCTCTAATTCTGGGTGGTCCATAAACCACATGTGCTAGAGTGGGTGACCAATCAGAATCAACTGACTGGCCCCTAGGCAGTACTATGAGAAGTGTCTATTGTGATTGGACATGCAAATTAGGAGGGAGGCACAGGAAATGACACATAAGTGACCCCTTTAAAAGGAGAAGGTCCTTAGTCAGCTGGGAGCTTCTGGTGAAGAACTCAACTGATGAAGGAGCTCTTCTGGTCCATAAAGGAGTGCTGAGACCTTGGTGAGACTACTTTAAATATCTTCTTTTGAATTCCATGTGGTGAGTTTAAAGACTGAATCTTCCTCAACTTCTCTTAAGAAACTTCTTTTAATTTGAGTCTGTGAATGAACTTTTGTTTCATTAACCTCCGGGACGCTGGCCCTCTGATTCTCTGGCTGAGGGTTAATTAGATCTACCTGGATTAATTAGAAGATTGTAGTAAATTACCTACTAGGTTAGATTCTTATTTCCATTCTCTCTTCTTAGTTGTAAATAAACTTCCATAAAAGTCAATTTTGACTTGAGATTATTCTGAATTGAGGATTGATAATAGTTCAATCCTCTGGCGACCATCTTTTAATATATTAAACCCAAAAACCCCCTTTTCCCCCTTACACTTGACAATGGGCAAATCACTCCAACTTCTTTAAGCCACAGTTTCATATATGAGGAGAAAAACTCTGTATTAGTGAAGTCTATGCTTCTGAGAAAAGAGACACTTGTAGTATAAATGAGTATTATAATTTGGTGTAGAATTAAAGTAGGTACAGCAGTTAGGCCACTGAATTTCACGAAAAGGAGTTTATTGTTGCCCTTATCAATAATAATTTCAATAGAATAATGGGAAAGAAGCCAATATACAAGATTTTACTGACTAATTGCATAATGAGGAAGTGGACACTTCATGAAAACAAAATGATGTTGAAAGGATGAAGTCCTGGCATGAGAAGATAGTAGATTCAAGTTGTAGTAGTGTGCAAGCAATTGAGAATGTTTATAGGTTAAAGACAAAGAGACAGAATGAAGCTGCATAAGACAAAGAATATATTGAGCAAGCAAGATGTTTGTGTAGAGTAGAAGACAGGTAGATAGGATGATACCTAATTTAAGAGCATTTAATATTATATGATAAGGGAATATATATATCCCTTTCCCTGATTGTATTAGGGGCTGAAGCTGAGTGACTATAGAAATCCTTAAGTGTCACACTCAAGTTGTAGTGGTGAAACACTAAGGACCCTTCTGTTACACCTAACTTCAATATAACAGTGTCCCAGAAATAAGTAGATTAATGAATAAACTGTGGTTCAGATTTCACAATCTATCTACTTATCCTGGCTTAAATTATGATAAACGCTAAATGACTGAGACTTAACTTTTAGTTTGAATAATCCCTCTTCCTTCAGATACCCAAGGATATGCTTGATAATCTTTAGGGTAAGAATGACATCCACCTAAGTAAGTTTCAAGATTTAATGATAACAGACTTTGGGAAAGGGAAACGGGAACTGAAGGAAAGAGATATAAAGGGAATCCTTGGCTAAAGCTACAGATGATCAGGTTATATCTAATTGAAGAGTGTCAGAGTTTGAGATTTACAGTGGAAGAGATTTATCTCTCTCAGTTGCAACCTGTCCAGGCCAAGCTGATTTAACCTGAACCAGGTTGTTTGATGGTATTGATGTTGCTTCTTCTTTGATGATTAATTAATTAGGATGCATAGTATAGATTCACACAGGATTGGAAACTAAGGTATTGATCAGTATTGGCTGCTGGTATCCTAAATTGATTTTTGGCCTACCCAATATGAGGGGGTGAAGGGATGAAGGTAGGAGGATTGGAGGAATGGGAGAAATGAGAAAGGAATTTAGAGGAAGGGAAAGTAAGGTAGCAGTCCCAGCCCCAGCAGGGTAAATTGACCAGAGCCCTTCAGGATTCAAATAAAAGATCAGAAAGCAACTGTAGGGTTTAGAATAGCTAGGTTTAATTTAAATTAGAAAGGGGAAGGTCTAGGAAAACTAGGAGGTAGATAGAAAAGGAAAAAGGCACTGAGAGAGAGATCAGGGTAGATAGAGTGAGTCAGCCTCCAGGGTCCAGAGAGCAGTACCTCCAGGGTAGAGTGCAAAAAGGTGCCAAACTCTCTCTTTTATACTTTCTCTGACACCTCCCACGAATTAAGTGGGAGGTGTCGGGGGAAGTTGTAGCAGGGAACCCTGGGAGACTTAGTCTTCCAGGGCTTAGAATAATTTTAAATGACATACCAACCAACCAAAACCTCCCACCAAAGTCCTTCTACAAATTGAAAGAACTCCTTCAATGCAAAACCTGCTTTTTATACCCCTTCAGTAACTGTCTTTCCTTGCTGGCTCATGTCAATCTCTGTTTCATTCCAAATTCCAAACTGCTAAATGTCAATCATTCTGCTCTCCATTTTGCATAGCAGAAATGATATTACATTAAATGAACTTTTTCTAGACCATTTTGCATTTAAAAAGCAGGCAACTCCCTACAAAATATTTCTTCAAAAGACCTACTTTGTTTCTTTTAGATCTTACATATCTTACATATCTTAAACATAACAATATATAGGTATCATTTTAAGTCTTCACATTAAACAATGTTCCTGAAAGAAGATTGTGTATGGGGAAAAAACAAAACAAAACAAAACATTTTTTCACACTTAAATGAAAATTAAGAAGATTTTGCACTTTTGAACCTCCTGAAGAAGTTGTCAAAAATATTCAAATGTAACAATTTCAGGCATACAGGAATTAAAGATGATTTAAAGAGTTGATCAAAATGTTCTCACAAACTAAAGGATTGAAACACTAAAAATTGTGAATCTTTGGGGGAAAATGAAATATCAGATGATGATATTCTGTATTTTTTCCCTGAAAAATGTCTTCCTTTGGCAATTTCATTGTCATTTGACTGAGAAAGGAGCTTTAGGATTCAATCACTATGCACATTTAGAACAAATCACCTCATTTTGATGTTAATCTATTTTTCAAACCAATGCTTGTTAAATGAAAACTAAAGATTAGGTTCTCCTTTCCTCTCTGCCAAATTGAACTTTATAGTTAGATTTAGTTATTTACAATATAGTTGTACTAACATGAAAACAAAGGAGGCTTTTTGTTTGTTTGTTTTATACCCAATCCCTCACAGAATCAATACTAGATTTTTAAATGCATCTATGAGAGGACACCTGGATAATAGTTTCTATAATTTGACCAGAGAGATAGATATGTAATAATAATAATAATATGATGATGATGATGATCATCATCATCATCTAATTTATTAATACAACAACCTTAGGAGGTAGATACTATTATTCCCATATTTTACAGATGAGGAAACAAGGTAAGAGATTTGCCCAGGATCATATATCTGGTCAGTGTCTGATGATGCATTATACACTCAGTTCTTCCTGGCTCCAGCACTATATATATATATATATATATATATATAAAATAACTGCATATGAATTTAAAGGATATTTTTCATGAAGATATCCACACCCAATATATTTATTTTTGGAGAGCATATTTTAGAAAGCATATTCTTTAGGATGTTTATTTCTTTTTAAAAATTGTGGAAACACATCAATTTCAATTTAATAATTATAAGCTAGTAATGGGGAGAAAGGGAAAGATTTAGCAATATCCTGCTATCAGTCTGCATAAGGGATACTCCTCAGAATATAATACTTTATTGACTTAAGTTTCAAACAAATAACTGATCCAGGAACATGATGCTTCTCTTCTTTATCAGAATATACTTAAATACTAAATGAGGACTTAGTTTAATGCTCTACCAGGAAATATAGATATAGAATAGTATAAGAAAGCATAATCTTGTTCTCCATGTATAGTGAATTTTATATTCACAATTTAGAAAATTTGGGTGAAATTGAAATATATACTAATTCTGAAGTAAACTTAAATGAAGGTCAACCAAGGATAGAATGACTCCCTATGATTGACTAGCAATTTTATAAAAAATTGGTTTGTAAAAATAATATTTTATTGGTGTTTTGAGTTAAGCACAAAGTACACACTACACATAACATTTACATAAACACATTTATAGGTGGTAATTCAGTTGTTCAGTCATTTCAATAATGTCAAACTCTTTTTGACATAATTTGGGGTTTCCGCAACAAAAATAGTAGAGTAGTTTGCCATTTCCTTGTACATGTCCTTCTACAGATGAAGAAATTGAGGCAAACATCATTAAATATATTGCTCAAGATCACACAGCTGGTAAATTTCTGAGCTTAGATTTGAACTCAGAAAGTTGATTCTTCATGGCACTCTATTCACTGTACTACCTAGTTTGTCCAAAATAACAAAAATCTAGTAAGAGAGGTTCCATGTCTGTATTCTTAT